>NC_135783.1:345839321-346106821 GCF_051106095.1 Pogona vitticeps
TAGAGCGAAAACATCATCAAACGAAATGAAAAAACCCACTGAAACGCACTGAAAACCTTTCAATGCGTTCTAATGGCCTGAATACCTGCTCGTCCAGCGAAGATCCTCCATACGGCTGCCATTTTCGGTGCCTGTAAAGCGAGGAATCCATCCTAGAAAACAGCGGGGGGCCATTTTCTTCCGCCAGCAGCCATTTTGAAACTCGACGATCAGCTGTTTGCTGATCGTCGTAAAGCGAAAATCGGTTCCCAAAGCAGGGAACCGATCATCGCTAAGCGAAATTCCCACATTTAAACCATCGTTTTGCGATCGCAAAAGCAATCGCAAAAACGTCAACGTAATGGGGATTCTTCATAGAGCAGGGGAATCGTCCAGCAGGGCACAACTGTATTCAAAATGTGGAAGGGAACACTTTAGGATACTTTGTTCCCATACCAACAAGGGGCTGTCCTTGATACAAATGGGGACAACAACAACTGAGTACACAGTGGTGCCTCGGCTTATGAACATCCCTACTTGCGAAATTTTTGAGATACAAAAAGCTCCGGCCACAAAATATTGCTTATACTTGTGGCCGGAGCTTCGAGTTACGAAAGAAAAAACCGCAAGGGAGGCTGGGAAACCACGAAATTTGAACTTTCTGTTAACCGTTGGCCAGCGAAGAGGCTGCTTGTCTGCTACCTCGCTCGTCCCAGCGGTTAGACAGTGGATAGGGAGAGAGACTTCAAACTGCTTGGTACTGTCTGGTATTGCCTGGTACTGCACAGTACTGCCTGGTACTGTACTGTACGGACTGTATTTTTTGGCTTTTTTATTTTTTATTTGATTTTTTACTTTTTTTTTAAACAGAGAGACTGCCTGTTCTGGGTGAGTACATAAACTGTATTTGCTGTACAGGGTTTTTTGCAGCTAGGTGGAGGGGTAGGGCTAGGTGGAGGGTTATGTTTCTGTGCTCTGATGGGTCTTGCAGTGTGGATTTAAAATGTGAAAAGTAGACTGTAATATTAAATTAAAATTAAATGTGAAAATTAGACACAATAATTTTAAAATTAAAAAATTATTTATTCATTTTTGCATTCTGTGGCTTCTAGGGTTTGTGTACTGTGACCTCTCTGTTTTAAAATGTGTGGGTTTAAAATGTGGCTTCAAAGTCTTTTTCTTTGGGGATCTGTTTGCTGTAATAATAGTTGCTGGCTGTTGATGCAGGCAGGCTGTAAAATGCAGTTTGGACTCCACAGTCTTTTTTTCTTAAAATCAGAAAATATTCTGTGAGGGGCTGTGCTGGCTGTTGATGCAGGCAGACTGTAAAATGCAGATTAGACTGTCTTTTTTGATTAGGAGTTCTGTGCTAGAATAATGCTTGCTGGATTCTGGGGCTTTTAGGGTTTGTGTACTGTACCTCTCTTTTGTTTTAAAACGTGTGTTTAAAATGTTGCTCCAAGGTCTGTCTCTTTTAAAAACAGAAAATATTCTGTGAGGGGCTGTGGTGCTAGCTGATGCAGCCAGGCTTTAAAATGGAGTTTACTGTGGACTCAAAGGTGCTTGGTTTTGTTTTAAAAGTGCTAGGATTAAAAGGTGTTCTGTTTAGAAGGTGTTCCCTCCCCCCCCCCCCTTCTTACCCTTTTTTTGAACTAAGTTCATCTTAGGTTGAAAGAAGAAAAATTCTTCCCCTATTGGTAGAGTACGGATCGCTTTGCATTAGTTCCTATGGGAACTAAAGCTTCGACTTAAGAACAGCACCTCTAGATAAGAACAAAAAACAGCTGGAACAGATTAAATAGTTTTCAATGCATTCCTATGGGAAATGGTGATTCGACTTACGCAAATTTCGAGTTGTGGCCACCATTCCAATATGGATTAATTTCGTAAGTCGAGGCACCACTGTACATAAAGAGGGTCAGTTTCATCTCTTGGCAAATAAGTAGTGACAAAGGTTCTTTTAATTACATCTTATATGTTAACTATAAATGAAGAACAAATGTCTTATCACTACATTGAACTACTGTCTGAAATTCTGTGGCTCAGTATAATAACGTACAACTAGAATTCGTTCAGTCATTTAGTCGTGTCCGACTCTTCGTGACCCCATGGATCAGAGCACGGCAGGCCCTCCTATCTTCTACTGCCTCCCGGAGTTGTGTCAAATTCATGTTGGTTGCTTCGCAGACACTGTCCAGCCATCTCATCCTCGGTCGTCCCCTTCTCCTCTTGCCATCACACTTTCCCAACATCAGGGTCTTTTCCAGGGAGTCTTTTCTTCTCATTAGATGGCCAAAGTACTGAGCCTCAGCTTCAAGATCTGCCCTTCCAGGGAGCACTCAGGGTTGATTCCCTTCAGAATGGATAGGTTTGTTCTCCTTGCAGTCCAGAGGATTCTCAAGAGTCTCCTCCAGCACCACAATTCAAAGGCATCAATTCTTCGGCGGTCTGCTTTCTTTATGGTCCAGCTCTCACTTCCATACATCACGACAGGAAAAACCATAGCTTTGACTATTCGGACTTTTGTTGGCAAGGTGATGTCTCTGCTTTTTAACATGCTGTCAAGATTTCTCATCGCTTTCCTCCCAAGAAGCAGGCGTCTTTTAATTTCGTGGCTGCTGTCTCCATCTGCAGTGATCATGGAGCTCAGGAAAATAAAATCTGTCACTGCCTCCATATCTTCCCCTTCTATTTCCCAGGAGGTGATGGGACCAGTGGCCATGATCTTAGTTTTTTTGATGTTGAGTTTCAGACCATTTTTTCCACTCTCCTCTTTCACCCTCATTACAAGGTTCTTTAATTCCTCCTCACTTTCTGCCAGCAGAGTGGTGTCATCTGCATATTGGAGGTTGTTGATATTTCTTCTGGCAATCTTAATTCCGGCTTGGGATTCCTCCAGTTCAGCCTTCCGCATGATGTATTCTGCATATAAGTTGAATAAGCTGGGGGACAATATACAGCCTTGTCGTACTCCTTTCCCAATTTTGAACCAATCAGTTGTTCCATATCCAGTTCTAACTGTTGCTTCCTGTCCCACATATAGGTTTCTCAGTAGATAGATAAGGTGGTCAGGCACTCCCATTTCTTTAAGAACTTGCCATAGTTTGTTGTGGTCCACACAGTCAAAGGCTTTTGCATAGTCAATGAAGCAGAAGTAGACATTTTTCTGGAACTCTCTGGCTTTCTCCATAATCCACCGCAAGTTAGCAATTTGGTCTCGAGTGCCTCTGCCTCTTCGGAATCCAGCTTGTACTTCTGGGAGTTCTTGGTCCACATACTGCTGAAGCCTACCTTGGAGGATTTTGAGCATAACCTTGCTAGCGTGTGAAATGAGTGCAATTGTGCGGTAGTTGGAGCATTCATTGGCACTGCCTTTCTTTGGGATTGGGATGTAGACTGATCTTTTCCAATCCTCTGGCCACTGTTGGGTTTTCCAAACTTGCTGGCATATTGAATGTAGCACCTTAACAGCATCATCTTTCAAGATTTTAAATAGTTCAACTGGAATGCCATCACCTCCACTGGCCACCTCCACAACTAGAATAGGTCCATGGAATCAGTGCTGATTTGGAGAATCAACTCAGTGGACCTAGTCTAGTTGCAATTTACTATGCTAAGCAAAGGACTTCAGCCACTGTTTGTTAAGGGTTGCTGTTTCTTGCATTTCAGGCTTCCCACCCCACAGATCACAAAACTCCACTCACAAGCACTTATCAAGAATATCCATTGTAACTCTTGTGGCTGGAATAGAGACGAAGGATTTTTATCACACTACGATAGCTCATCCATGCAAGGATTTTTGAATTAACACCCAAATAATGTTTGCTAACTAACATCAATTAATGTTATGTTCACTGTACTGTATTTCTGGGAGATGGGCACAAAGCACTTCATGCCATGTCGTTTAAGTCATCAGCATGGCAACACAGGAGCCGTGCATTCACTTTCCCCACCCCTCCGGCCAACTCCCCTACTTACCTACCAGCATGTGCTGCTCCTTCCCAATCTTTCATCCTGGCAGGAGCACAGATTTCTCTCCACCTCCTCCAGCAGCGGCCCACTCAGATGAAAAGGCAGGGCAGGGATTCCTGCAGCACAGCTTGTAATGGGCAGCTGCTGGAGGAGACTGATAAGGGAAGTGCGTGCTCCTGCCAGAATGGACTGTGCAATAGGCAGGGAAGAAGCAGCGCACGCCGGCAGGCCAGTGAGGGAGCCAGCCAGGGGGGTGGGGAAATTGAACACGTGGCACCTGTGGTGCCATGCCGACGATTTAGACAACACAGTGAGAAGAGCTTCATGCCCATCTCTGCTATTCATTCTCATCCCTCTCACTCAGTCTGCACCCACTCATCCTCTCACCCAAAACATATGTATAACATTTTGTCTACTAAGACAACACTTCATACATTTGATGAAGCGGACTGCAATCCACAAAGGACAATGGTAGTCTCTTGGGTACCAAAGGACTCTTCATTGTTTCTTCTCCAACAGAATAAGACAGCTACATTGAAATTCTCACTCGGTCCTTATTTCATTACATATATTGCAGCCTCCTTGTTACCAATACCTGTTGTTGCTCTGTTCCCATCCCTATAATTCATATTCCACCTCCTCATATCAAAGTCCTATCTTTCTGGTCTCACATACCCTCTGCCGTTCTCTTCTACCTCAAGATGATCCACAAAGCCAGGGAATTCAGTAACTACAGATTCTTCCCTTCAGAATAGGAAAGAGTAAATCCACAGGCCACCATTATTCAAACTCAACCTTAGAACTATATACCACCATTATCACTTCACTCCACATCAACTACTCTTTCCTAGCACTCCACATTCTTCCCATCTCAACTCTATCACCAACCCAGTTAAAAGGTGCCCCACTTTCAATCCCTTGGCAAGGTCAAGGGATTGATTCCCAACCTTGCCATTTATCCCGCCATACCGTCCCACTCCTGTCACCATTCTAAACATGTCACCTTTTGCTCTGGAGACATCCTCCCTTTTTTCTATATTCAAAGTGTCTTTCTTCTCATATCACTCATCAAAGTTTCACTAGCCTGCTGGCATTTCCCAGCACATCCCAGGCAAGGCAGAATGCAGTGCTGAAGGAGGACTTACATTTAGATATGGTGGTACAGTATTTGTATTTGAATACCCCTACACAGCTGAAGTCAACAAGGGTCCAGCTCAGATCACCACTGGTAGCCCTGTTCTTCCTTCCAATCACTCCAGAGTGTCCACTCGGCTAGCCACTCATCAGCCTTGCAGGGAGACTCATCTTCCCTCCTTCTTCCAGGGGTGGCTAGCCTACTGGGTGCTCCAGAGCAATTGGGAGAAAGAGTGGGGCCGCGGCGGGTGGCAGACATGTGAGTGGACAGTCTGACCCCAGGGAGCTGGACCCTCATTAACTCCAACTGTGCGGTGATATTTGTATTCGAATACCCCCATCTCTACTTACGTACATTACATCAGTGGTTCTTAACCTTTTTGAAAGAAACGCCCCCTTGAGCCATTGAGGAAGTTATCATCGCCCCCCTCCCTGAGGTGATGATATCTTACCTACCTACCTACCTACCTACCTCCCACCCCCAGGTGTGAGGCAGCGCTTCACGGGTCAAGGATAAGGACCCAAGAGACCCTTTCCTTCCACCCAATCCACACTCAGTGCTCCCCTAAAAGAAAAAGGCGAGACGTGGCAGGTAGAAAGAGCTGGATCATCTGGCGGCAGCAGCAGCACTGGATCTACTGCCAGTACTGCGGCTGCAGTCGCCTTCACAGGTTTGGCTCACTCCAGCGCCCCCCTACCGCCCCCTTCTGTTCTTTCGCCCCCACACCGCCCCTTTTCATTCTACCGCCCCCCTAAAAAATGAAATCGCCCCCTGGGGGGCATTATTGCCCACGTTAAGAACCACTGCATTACATGGTCGAATAGGAGGAGAATGGAGAAATGCATCTCAAACTGAAGCCAGCTTACAATTACACCATAGTACAGAGAGCTACAAGTGGATAGATGCCCATTGAGTGAATGTGGGTCGATCACAATTTCTCAAACTAACCTACTTCTCAGGGTTGTTGTTTGGTTAAAAGAGAGAAAATAGCATTACTCACCCTGGGCTTCTTGGAAGAAAATGCAACAAAACAAAGCAGACCTTCACCTTACTGCCATATCTTGGAACAGGAGTTACACTGGCTTTCCAACTTTATTCACTAGTAATGTAACCAAGAGACTATTCCATTCATCATATGGCAATCTGACCCTTAAACACAACTGCCAGAACAACTGTCAAAGCCAAATCTTATGACAAAAACTGAATGCTATCACATGAAAAAACATGATCAGCAGAATGCTAAGGCAACCCTGTCAGTTTCCTAGATGCAACCCTGGGAAAACTGTCAAAGCTCTGCAACCCCCCCACCTCACCAAAGTCAGGTTTCACATCTTAGCACTGCCATCCTACTCAGCCATCCCTCTTAAGGCAATTCCTGATTGACTGACACATACACACACATACACTCTGCTTCAGGCAGTTTTGCACCTCCTCTCCTTCCCCTCATTATAAAGGACATTTTATACACCTTGTCCCAAAATCAAAATAATTTCTCTCTAACTCTGGGCTTTACCACCACATTCATCCGAACTCAGGAATAGCCCTACCCTTTGTCCCCCTGTCAGTCTTAGTACCCTCTTTCCTCAGGCTCTCTCTCTCTCTCTCTTCCCCCCCCCCAACACACACACATAAACACATCTCCCTTGCCTCTTAACCTCATCACAGCCCCCTGGGTCAAGCAATTATTCCTTAGTTCATCCTATCATCCTTTAAGTATACAGTATCAGCCCTCTAACCCCTGCCAATTCCTTCCCATCCATACTATGCTCTTGCTGTTATTTAGTTAGTTGTTATATGTCTTCAAGTCGGAACTGACCCTAACAGGGATTTCACAGTTAAGTAACTAAGTTCCACATACACATACACAAAGTTTCCATGACCAACTGGAGAAGAAAAATGATGTGCAGCGTGGTGCAATGTGGCTTGGGTCCATTACTCTGTCTATGGCACCACACTGCATATCTTTTTTTTTTCTTTCTACTTGTTAGACTTCCTGCCTATTGTTTCTCGTGTTCTTTTTAGATGTGAACTACTTTACAGGTTACAAGCATGTTTCAGGTACACTGAAGCAGTTACCTCAGGCAGCAGATTTTAAGTGGCACAAAAAGGTAGCAAAAAGTAGCTAGCCCATTTGAAAAAAATAGTTTTTACTGTCACAGACAGGGCAAAAGGTGCTCATGGGATGTTCTACCCTAAAGTGCCAAAACAGCTTGGAATAATTTGTTTTACTATTTCACACCTTGACTTGGACAGGTGGAGAGTGCCATTTGCTGTTCTGCCTTAAGCAGTAAAATATCCTAGGCCAGTCCCAAGGAAAACTGTTGGCCATACATCCCATTCTATTGATAACTCAAACTGCCCTTTCAATACAACTGCTGTAGCTGCAAAGTCAGTATAATAAATATGCAGACAAACACAGCAGAGAAAAATATTAGCTCAGTGGTAAGGCCACTGCTCTGCACCACCTGGGGTTGAGTCCCAAATTCAATTCAGCGGCATTTCCAGTTTTTTCTAAATAAGGGGGCAAACAATACGAAAAACCTGTGCCTGAGGCCCTAGAAAGCAGAGTGCAGCACAACAGAACAGGTGGATAGACAGCCTGACCTCATGTTAAGGCAAAGAGCCAGTCTTCCATTATCTTCCAGACTAACACGTCCTTTCAATAAAAACAAGAGAACCACTGAAAAAAAACAAATTCATTAAGAAGATCCGCTTCTGATGTTTTATCTTTCACAGGCTTTTAGCCAAATTTTATTACTCCAATGCTTTGTTGCAGAACCACTGGTTTCCATTATAAGCTAGGTCAATGGGAATGCAGTGCTGGCTGGACAGCTCAGTGAATTCATTAGGTTGGGAGTTTGATTCCCCGCTGTGCCTCCTGGAAAAAGAACCCGCTTGTGTGGCCTTGGGCAACCAGCACAGTCCCTGGAGAAAGGAATGGTAGACCATTTCTGAGTACTCTCTACCCAGAAAGCTCTGAAAAAGATTACTATAAATCAGAATTGACTTGACAATACAAGATGATGATGATAATTAAAAAACTCCAAGCACAGTCAAAATTATAAAAACACTGACTGGTATTTAACAGACACAAGTTTTAACAAAAAAGATAAGTACTGTATCTGTTAAATTTAGGCACAAACTGTATGCTGTTCCTAACACTGCAGTTTTTTGTACCTCTGATGGTGTGATTTCTAAGATCTGCAACTGCTTATACTGTAGTACTGTGTGAAATTTCGTGATATTGTTCCCAAAGCCCCGAAGACTACGGAGACCACTGAAGTGTGCTTCTTCCAAAGGTAAGATGTTTCGATTGCCAGGTCTCTATACTTTGTATTTCCAATTCTTTATTTTCAAGTCTGGCATTGCCTGAAATTGCAATGTCAGTGATCCAGACATTTCTTCGTTCTATTACTTACTACTATGCCTGGTATGTTATGTTATATTTTGTGCATAATGGCCAGGGCACTAAATTTTGCCACTATTATTATTGTTGTTATTATTATGAAAATGCCATACCCACAGCAAGGAAAGGGGTATAAATTCTAGCATAAACAAAGCCCCTAATATTAGCCAACCTCTGTTCCTCAAAGACCCACAATAACAGGGCCACGAAGGTCACCCTCGCCACCCCGACCCACGCCAGCCACCCTTCTCCACACACACACACACACACACACACACACACACACACACACACACACACACACACACACACACACACACACACACACACACACTTCCTTTCCTTCTCTCTCTCCCTTCCTTGCTCCTTCCCTCATACACACCATCGAGGGAGACGAACTGGCCGACGGCCGAGGAGCCCCCGCCGCTGTTCTCCACGAACTGGACCTCGGAGACGATGATGTTGTCCTCCAGCACGGAGCCGCAGCCCGTGCACACGGCATCCCCTCGGGCCGAGTCCACCTCGATCTCGGAGCCGCCGCACACGGCGCACACCCGCCCGCCCGGCATCTTGAAGCCCAGGTGGCTCCCGCCGCGCCAGCCGCCCAGGAGAAAAGGACGCGGCGGCCTTTACCCTCACCGGGCGGGCGGCCGGGCGGGCGAGCGAGCGGCCGGGCTGTCCCTCCGGCCAGTCGGCCGGCCGGGCGGTCAACCGACTCGCGGCGCTTCCTTCCCTCCCTCACGTGCAGGCCTCCCCTCGGCCGGCCCGTCGCTCCGGCAGCCGGCTCTGGGCTCAGGGCGAGAGCGAGGAGGAGCCGCTCCGGCACACAAACACCGCCCCTTCTCGCGAGGCCTGCGAGGAAGCGAGGCAAGGCCGCGCCTCCTCTCGTCTCCTTTCCCTTTCCTATCC
Organism: Pogona vitticeps; assembly: GCF_051106095.1. Classification (NCBI taxonomy): domain Eukaryota; kingdom Metazoa; phylum Chordata; class Lepidosauria; order Squamata; family Agamidae; genus Pogona; species Pogona vitticeps. Next base: position 345,848,723 of record NC_135783.1, read on the forward strand.
CTTCCCCTCAGAGGTTGACGGAAAAGACGGCCTTTTTTCCCCCTCCTCGCCGCGTCTCCCTTGAGGCGTGAAAAGCTGTCTGAGGGCGTTTCATTTCCCCCCCACCCGCCTTTAGCTTCAGAAGGGAGAGCGGCCCTCAAGGCCGGCCCAACCGTCCCGCAAAGCGAGGCGGCAGTGGCGCCTGAAGGGGCAGATTTGGGATGCCAAGAAAAGCCCCCACCCCGTCGCCACCAACCGTTGTTATGTGGTGCTTCCCACTTATGGAGGCCCTATGAAATAGTGAGCCTCCTTTCGTTCACCGCCTTGCAAAACTCAAAGAAGTGGCTTCCTTGATCATTCATTCCATCTCCCATTCGGTGTCTTCCTCTGTTCCTGCTGTCTTCAGCTTTTCTGGCCGTTATTGTATCTTTCAATGAGTCTTTGAGTTCTGTAGGCTATGCCCAAAGTATGGCAGCCTCAGATTAAGTTTTATTTTGCTGCTAGCGAGAGTTCATGTTTGATTTGATCCAGCGCCCACTTAACTGTATTTGTCTTTCTGTATGTTGCCTGTGAAGCTCTCCTCCAAAACCACATTTCAAGTGAAGCAATGTTTCCCCTGTTCGCTTCCTGCGGGGCAGATGTTGCTAGTAGTTTCCCAGAGAGACATCTGGATAGATGCAGGATACAAAGAGTCTGAGATGGATGGATCAAAGATAGATGGGTGTATCTTTGTTTTGATGTAACTATGGCTTATCAGGAGACGATGTGTTTTTCCTTCCCCAGATAAATTAGCTGTGCAATATATTTGAACATGAAAAGACCTATGAGCATGTGAAGAGTGCCCTTTCCTTGGGTTTGTGCTATGTTCCATCAAGTCAGAAAATTTATGGCAACAGGGCTTTCAAGATAAGCAAGATATTTAAGGCGTGATTATACTAGATCTGCACACTCCCAGTGAGTTTCCATAGCAGAATGGGGATTTGAATCCACATCTCCTGATACTAGTCTGTCACTCTATCCATTGCACCACACTGGGTCCCCCAGCCCTTTCCCTTCCACTAAATTAATGCTGCTTGTACAAAAGAGGTAATTAAAGTGTACATGAGTGAGCTGCACATGTCTGTCCCCTGACAGAAATTCGCAGGGTTTACTTTGGAATACACATGGATAGGATTGAGCTGCATTGCTTGTAGCAGTACTAAATAAGGTTTTGAGTACAAAGGGGCATGAGGACAAATCTTGCCAAATCAATTTCAGTACTTGAATAGATAGTGAAGCAGCTGGACCAAGAGCAACAAAAACATCTTGAGGTTTATACTGACAAGAACACCACTACAAATCAATACTCAGGTGTTCTTCACTAATTATTCTCATATGTGTTGATTTGCATATTTTTTAATTGTGGAGTCTTTACCTGAATGCCTTTTTAAATTTAGTCTTTACCTGAATGCCTTTTTAAATTTGCTTTCCCCCGCCCCCATATTCTTTAAAAGTATTCAAGCAATATAGACAAGTAAAACTTGTACACATTCAAGCTGGACTGAGTGGCCATTCTGATGTAATCTTCTAGATACATGAGTCAAACAGAAGATACCCATTTCCTATTAATTCACCCAAACTTGTGTAAAATTAACACAGTCACATACTTTCACATAGCACAGCTCTGAGTTGCAATGGACTATAAGAAATAAGACTAGAAGACCTCATAATGTACCTTTCTTTTTATATGCCAAACAATTTTACAAATAGAAGTTGAGAAAAAAACACATTTTCTTCTTCTTGGATTCCAGCAAAGCCACCCCACATACAGGCAGCCCATTGGTTTGCATTATTCTGTCTAAAAATATATAGTTGAACTATGGCAGAGTTTTCCAACATAGCTTCAACAGTCAACTCCCATGGTACTCAGTAAGTTTCCCCTGCAGTTCTTCATGTTTAAAAAATTAATTTCTTTTTATTTTATGTGGCTGCAAAGAAGAAGTTGCCTGCCATCTTTATTTTCTCCCCAGAATATCTCTTGGTCCTTTGCTCAAGCAATTCATTAAATATTCACCATTATTTGCTGCTTTCATGTTGCTTCTTTTTGTGTCAAAATGGTAATGATGTATCTTTTATTAATGTTTCTTACTGTAATGCATTCTGAGAGTGGGGAATTGAGAGATATTTTTGTCTTTTTAATTTGTTTCTAAAAATTAAAGAGCACACTAGAAATATTTTACATGATATATTACATTTTTAAAGAACTAGCAATATCTTCTGTATTTTTTAATTATTTCTAAAAATATAAAAGCATATTATAAATATTTTATATAATGCAGTACATTTTAAAGCAATTTCATATTTTCAGAGTAATTCTAATATTCTTGCTATAAAACAAATGGTCCAGATTTCTGTGTCCCAATTAGGCTCAAAGGCACACTTAGAAATGAAGATGGCAGGTGGCTTCAGCCCCTGCATTTCTGCCCTGGTCCGATATGGACAATTTTACTGAAGAGAACCCAATGAGTTAATTCACATTTCTCTTGCCAGGTAGTTGCACCCTGTTATATTTCAGTGCTAGCTTTTGTGGATACATTCACTTCTTGAGCACAGACTTGAGCCTCCTATAATTATTTTCTTTTTCTTTTTTAGTTCTTTTTAAAGATATTGACTAAGAGGAGACTGTGGACCACATATGTGTTTCTCCATTATCTGCTCCCTGAAGCTCAGGCAGGGTGGTTAGTGACACAAGAATGTGGTCGTTTGCCCGCAGCTGCTCTGCAGATTTCCTTCCGCACCTACTTCTCTGTCTCCTTCACCAGCATGACAATGCAAAGCATAAGCCCACCATGGCTGACAACACAAGCTACATTTACAAAATCAAAAAATACAATTTAAAAAATCTGCTATTCATTCTGCTGTAATGAAGACAATCAGATTCCACCCCAGGAACTAGAATATTTGAAATTAAAATGTAGTAAGGTAAAGGCAAAGGTTCCCCTTATCATCTTATCATTTTCAGTCCAGTCGTGTCCGACTCTAGGGGGCGGTGCTCATCCCGTTTTTCAAGCCGTAGAGCCAGCGCTTGTCCAAAGACAGTTTCCATTGTCGTGTGGCCAGCGTGACTAGGGAACGCCGTTTTACCTTCCCACCGAGGTGGTACCTATTTATCTACTCGCATTCACATGCTTTCGAACTGCTAGGTTGGCGAGGAGCTGGGACAAAGCGACGGGAGCTCACTCCATCTCGTGGATTCGATCTTACGACTGCTGGTCTTCTGACCTTGCAGCACAGGCTTCTGCAGTGCCACCACGTCATATCAGAGTGTTGCACAATTTAAAATTATGGATATAAATGAAATAGAGGTAAAATTAAAAACAAAATAGCAAGATAATAGACTATTTTTGACCAGAAGTGGACTATTTCTATAGTGTTATCTAGGCCATTTGTGAAATCTTTTGTACATGTGGGGCATAAATTGCCTGCATGTAAGTTTTCCACGAATATCTTTAGATCAAACTATTGCTAGAAACACAGGGATGAGGACAAGGGGGGGGGGAAGCCATGAATACTGTGCTTCCTGATATGTTTGCATGGAACAAATAGCAAGTATATTCACCCATCAGCTATCCTCTGTGTTAGGTTGGGAGTGTGACTCTGGGGCTACAGAAGACAATACAGAAGCCGCTCAGAGTGGTCGAATAGACCAGATGGGCAGGATATAAATCAAATAAATAAATAAATATGTTACATTGGTGGTGGGGAGAGATTGTTGATCTTGAGTCCTCCTCTGTCGGATTACAGATTTGTTATCAATAGCGTTGAACCACTTTTGATGACTTCTGAAAGTTCTTTGAAAACTTTTACTAAATACACCCCACAATGAGATGTTATGCTTAGGGAAGATCTCATGGAATGTGCTACTAATTGTGTTGTTTCAATTGTATACTTTTAAAAACAAAACAGCTACAGCAAATCTCTCTGACCTCCTGTACCATTTCACCCTTAAACTCTTTGCACTGGATGAGAATCTAATATTCGCATTTGTAGCAGCATTGCTCCCGACATTTTGAGATGGATTTTGCACCAATAAAATAGGGAAAACCTTTGTGTATCTCCAGATCCAACAAAAATTAGTTCTAGTTCCTTCTAGTCTCTCCTCCCAATGGCTTCTAGTTACGAACCTCAACTGATAAGCCATCATCATTCTGTAATCAATGGTTGGTAACACATTAATTCAATGAATAAAATATTGTCACAAGGTCATCTTAAAAGTCCTGCAGGTCACCTTTTTAGAGTATTTTATTTGTCCAATAAATATACTAAACCCCACCTCAAACCCTGTTCTGATTTAGTTTTTGCACATAGACCATTGGGCTGTATTTTTATTAAAAAAATTTTTGCATCCTCCTCTGGATTATTCACAGGCCTTCCTTTCTTGATGTCTGAAGCACCAGAGTACAGTTAATAAATATATCACCCAATAACAGGCAACATCAAGAGCATTTGGTGCAGGTACCATTACGTGTTTCATAGTACATGTTGAAGAGCAAAGAGTATCCTGACATAGGTGTAAAGTTGCAGGACACGGAAGGAGAACCAAAAGACATCTCCTGGATGTGAGGGTTCGCCTTTAGGCTCCTCTTTCGGTTCAAAGAAATCAGTAGATGTTTGTTGCTTCAAAACAGGTGAAAGATTTATTGGGGCCTTTAACCATAAACAAGTGTCTGTGACATGATTATGAGTCTTTCCTCCTTCTGCCAACAGGCCTGGAAGGGGTCTCCAATTTTCAAACAGGAACAGGGTGTCATAACTATTGCTCCATAGTCAACTGGTAAATCAGCAGGGACCCCGTCTCTCGCGGTCTGCCCCGTCGAACCTTCCAGCAAGGGCACAGTCTCGTAACCCCAATCGCCATTCCACAGGGTTCATCTCTCAGGGTCCCGATCTTCCAAAGGTTCTCCCTGTAGTACTTCTTCCTCATCTCCTTTGTTCTCCATTCTAGCCTTTCTCTCCTTTCTCTTTCTCCGCTTTCCTTCTCTTCTCTCTACCTCCTCCTCCACTCTCTCGCCTCAGCTTCTCGCCAATAAGAGGGTCTGGGGTGGGGGAGAATCTCCCTTCTTCTTCGATAATCCGCCTCCTCTTTAGGCACTCTCAGCCTCTCCCATAATCCTGTCCAGAGGTCCTCCATTCCCAGCCTGCTGGCAACTGACTCTCCTTCCTTTTTATCCTGTTTCTCAAACTCCACCCTCTTTTTTCTCCCTTTTCTCCCTTTTCCCACCTTTTCCTCCTGGACTTCTCTCATTGTCGCACCCTGCAAGTTCTCAGTCAACTCCTCTATTTCTGTCCCTTGCTGAGCTTCTGCCGCAGGTTCTGGTGCTGGCTGTGGACTCTCCTCCTCTTTCTTGTTGTGGGGGAGGGACGGCTCTCCAGCGACTGGGGCATCCCTCTCGCCTTCTGTCTCACACTGGCCAGCAGCAGTCAGTTGGTCCACTCCAGAAGCACCAGATACAGTGGACCCTCGACTTACAGACGGCTTGACTTACAGACTTTTCAAGTTACAGACTTGTCTGGCCGCAAAATTTAGGTTCGACTTGCAGCCGGAGAATCGATCTACAGACCAGAAAAAAACCAAAATGGAACAAAAATGGCCGGTTACAGGATTAATCGGTTTTCAATGCATTGTAGGTCAATGGAGACTCGACCTACAGAGTTTTCGACCTGCAGCCACCGTTCCAGTATGGATTACGGTAATTCCATAAGTAGAGGGTCCACTGTATTGTAGGAACAACATTAACAAGCAATCCACCTAACAGGAGAGTTGGTGTCTTCTGTCACCATATAGAGCAGGCACTAGAGGGAGCTACAACCACACTTTCCCGTTAATCTTAGTCCTAGTACAGTATAAAAAAGGAACACTTTGAATGTGCAGAGTCTCCCTGCTCTAGAAGGACCTAGATTCGTTCAAAATGTTAGGTGGAAGAGGAGCTATATGACTGTGAAAGGTAAATAGACCCAATGTGCACTGTCAAATTTAGAAGCAAAGCCTTGACTAAACCAAGGCTTTTCATACTTTGGACTCATCATGAGAATATGTTAATGCTTGGAAAAGTTGAAGGCTATAGGAAAAAAACAAGAAGATAAAATGAGATGGATTGATTCAATAAAGGAAGCCAAAAGCCACAGCCTTGAGTCTGCAAGAAATGAGTAGGCTGGACTTCCAGGGTGTCCATAATTTCTGTTTTATAATACCAGTCAAGGTTTTTATACAGTAATTCTGATTGACTCTGTCTTGTATTTTTGAATTATAATAATAATGGCAGAATGCAGTGTTGGGGGGTAAGCAATATACTTGACCAGTGTTGACAGCTCAAGGGGTTAAGGCAGAGGCAACGAAACAGTGACCCTCTGGACTTCAGTGGACTTCAACTCCCGTCAACCTTATCCTCACAGTCAGTGGGAAGGGATGCGGGGATCTGCCCTCCAACATGCAATACACCCACCCAAGGCTAAGGAATGTCTGAATAAGGCTTTATTTGGAACTTTTTATGGGCTTAACAATGAGACGTGTCTCTAGTTTCAAATCAGAAATGAACAAGAAAAACCAAAGTGACCTCTGCCATCAGAAGTCTAGGAAACACGAAAGTACGGAATGTCTGGTATGTTGGTAATGATGAATCACAGAGGCCTGCTTGTATGGAAAGGCTTCCAGCTCTCATCTCAAGATAAATAGTCAGAATGGATGTCCTTGCAGTGGCTTAGATTGCAAAAATGTAGAGACGCTTAACAACACTGTTTCCAGCTTAAATTGTGTTTGTTGTGTGCAAGGCGTATGTTTTATTATCTTTATTAGGGCTGCAATAAGTGGAGTCCTCTGAGTCATTGTGAGCCAGGAGATTTAACTCCCAAGCAAGTCTGGTATATTAAGATTCGGTTATGAACATGGTCCCGTTGAATGGGTCTCAGAAGCAAATATGCTTAGGATTGTGTTCTGTGTGAATTAATGGGTTAGATTAGTTGGCAAAACATTGTCATGGACTAAAAAAAACGCACTGGCTAATCCAAAAGTATGTGTGAGCCTTCAGCATGTAAAATAAATAATTACAAATAAGTAACTGCTTAATTCCTTTTCCCAATAGCAAAGATATAAGAGGGTCCCACCACCTTCACAGGTGCACTGTCACTGCTCCCAGCCTTTGGAACTCCCTCCCACTGGAGGCCAGACTGGACCCCATCTTTGCTGTCCTTCTGCAAGCAGGTGAAAACCTTTCTCTTCAGGCAGGCTTTTCTTTAGTGACTTGCCTAGGAGACAATAAGTGGGATAGTTTATATTTTGTTGCTTCAAAATCTGTTTTTGGTAATGCTTTTAGCCAACATTAATACAATATTGTTAATTTGTCTTTAACATTTGAAGAATTTACTGTTTTTAGCTTTTAATATTGTGTTTTTAATTGGCTCTTCTCCCAGGAGGCACAGCGGGGAATTGAATTCCTAGCCCCTGCAGCCAGGTGCTTCAACCCACTGAGCTATCCAGTCTGCTAACAACCACTACTTCAGGAGAAACAGTGTGGAGGGTGTCCCCTAAATACTTCCTGCATATAGTTTGGGAAGTTACTTTAAAGGAGCAATTGTTCGTTTGTTGCATTTTTATACCGCCCATCTGGCCATATATAGCTGTAGGCCAGAATCCTCTAGAGCAGTGGTCCCCAACCTTGGGCCTCCAGATGTTCCTGGACTTCGACTCCCAGAAATCCTGGCCAGCAGAGGTGGTGGCAAAGGCTTCTGGGAGTTGTAGTTCAATAACATCTGGAGGCCCAACATTGAGGACCACTGCTCTAGAGGAAAAACAGAGCAGAGCACCAGTGGGTCCCCCTTCTCTATGGACCGTCTCTCCTTCACAAAAACAGGCACACGGTGGTGGTAAAATCAGAAATTCCATAAAGGACAGCAGACTCTAGTAGAAAAAATTCTATCCTTTTCTCCTTGTATGCAGAGATTGTTTATTTATTTATTATTTAAAATATTTCTATTTTGCCTTTCTCCTTTAAAAGGGCTCAAGGCAGAGATTTACTCCTCTACGGATTTACTCTGTTGTTGTTATTTAGTCGTTTAGTCGTGTCCGACTCTTCGTGACCCCATGGATCAGAGCACGCCAGGCCCTCCTATCTTCTACTGCCTCCCGGAGTTGGGTCAAATTCATGTTGGTCGCTTCGATGACCCTGTCCAACCATCTCGTCCTCTGTCGTCCCCTTCTCCTCTTGCCTTCGCTCTTTCCCAACATCAGGGTCTTTTCCAGGGAATCTTCTCTTCTCATGAGATGGCCAAAGGATTGGAGCCTCAACTTCAGGATATCTGTCCTTCCAGTGAGCACTCAGGGTTGATTTCCTTTAGAACTGATAGGTTTGTTCTCCTTGCCGTCCAGGGGACTCTCAAGAGTCTGTAATTTACTCTATAATTACCTTACTGGATCGCTGTCCACATTTTTTTGGCATCAGCGTTATCAATTCAAGCTGGAGAGCCCATGGAGGCAAACTCAAGCTAGAGAAGCCTCAAATTGCATATGGAATTGAATGTGCCAGCCAAACCCACAAAAGCTTAGGCCAAATAAAGCCCATTCCTCTGGTGCTACAGGACTCTTGTTAGTTTTAAAACAAATTACAGACTAATGTGACTCCTTGTGTGGAACTTGGTTTGAAACTATGTAGTACCTACACCCAAAACTGCATTCTGCCATTAATATAATTACTCAAAAATACCAGACACAGTTAATCAACATGATAAAAACATACATCCAGATCCGGTGACCTGTCTGTTCCAAGCTTGTTCATTGACACTTCGAATGCACAACGGGGACACAAAGCGTGCAAAGAGCAGGTGGGGCTGTTGTCCTAAAGCGCTTGCTTTTTATTAGCCCCAGCTGCCCTGTATCATTATCTAGCATGTCTCTCTCTTCTCCTCCTCCTCCTCATCCTGGGCAAAGCCAGAGAAGACTGGCCCATAATAAGCTGGTGAGAATAGCACTGCTCCTGCCCTGAGTCACTTTCTCCTGTTTGAAAGGATGATTCACCCCCTATGGAACCATCTCTCAGCGAGCTGCATGCTTCAGCAAGCGCGCCACACCCATATTAGGAGCTGGGACGATATTTCCCCAGAGAGGGGTTATATAAAAGTATCTCCTGCCACTGAGATCCTTTTGTTCAGCCAGGGAATCCTGACAATCGGCTACCAGCTAAGGCCAACCTTGTACACTCTAAATCTCCTGTTCAGCAAGAGATTGGAAATAGCTCTTCCACCCATGCTGTCCCTCTTCTGGGCTTCTCTCAGTGCTAGAGCAGTGAATAGAAGAAGGGGGAGGGAGGGAGAGGCAGAGGCGAACCTCTGGTACATTCATGCCGGGTTCAGAAGCAATGTCACAAAGGTGGGCATGCCCACCCTCTGGAGCACTGCCACACATGGTCTGAAAAGCAGAATTTGGGTTGTCTTGCCCCAAACTGTAATATTAATATTTAACCTTTTAATGTGATCCTGGATGTGCCTTGGATGTTTTAGTATGATCTAATAGTGTGTAGGTAGGTACAGTATAGTAGTAAAGGGACGTGGTGGCACTGCGGATTAAACAGCAGAAGCCTCTGTGCTGCAGGGTCAGAAGACCAGCCGTCATAAGATCGAATCCATGCAATGGAGTGAGCTCCCATCACTTGTCCAACCTCCTGCCAACCTAGCAGTTTGAAAGCATGTAAAAATGCAAATAGATACCACCTCGGTAGGAAGGTAAGGGCATTCCATGTCTAGTCGCGCTGGCCACGTGACCATGGAAGACTGTCTACAGACAAACGCTGGCTCTATGGCTTGGAAACAGGGATGAGCACCGTGCCCTAGAGGTGGACACAACTGGACTAAATGTCAAGGCAAACCTTTACCTTTACCTAGGTATAGTAGTGAAGTAGGTAATCCAATAAATAAAATAATATAACTTGCAAAAGATTTCATACCTGTGAGTTAAGTAAAAGGTCATTCCTCCCACCATAACCTGCCCTAATTTCCTCACTCCCTTGCTGCAGGCTACACCGACAGAAGCCACTGTGGGCAGAAACAGACAAATCGACAGCCTGGCTATTAATCTTGCAGAAATGTGATTCAGACAGTTTATTCCTGTTTGAGAAATCAGACTTTGGAGGAATTCTGTCCTTAAGTCCTAAAGGAGAATTTGCCAAAGTCAAAGGAATTTCTAATTTCTGTGAGATGAGTACAGCTCCATTGTAACCATCAGAAGCTTTCAGCAGTTTAGAAGAGGAGATTCCTTGTGACGCGCTATCTGAAATGCCTGTTTTCACCCAATCGCATCTACATCTATGAGAAAAAAATGATTGTGAAGTACTTGTTTTTATTTCTGATGATCTGTAGCTCAAGTGGGGGAGGGGGAAGAGTGTGTTACATTGCCACACTATGGTGTGGGGGCCTCCCCTTCTTAGAACATGGTTTTGTACTGTTTCTTCTGATGCTCCGTGCTAAAAGTGTGCTTCCCATTGTCTTCCATACTCATTTCCTCCTACACCTTGGCACAAGCCAAAAGAAGAGGAAATGGCTCGCAAATAGACAGGACTGATGTGCAGAAATACTTGTGCTGTTGCCAGTGACACGCCCTTCAAAACCACCATCTCATGTTGGAGGAGCATCAGCACTGCCTGCCCAGTTAATAATCAGGTTTTCCTTCTCTCTCTCTCTCTCTCTTTCTTTCTCTCTCTCCAGCATTTGAAGCCTCATTCACAGGTTTTCCCGTAACCCTGATCTCAACCTGTGGGGCACGAGTGGGCAACCTCAAGGGCCACATCTGACACTCACCCTAATTTTGGGCAGTGCTTGGCCTAACTTCAAATACTGTCACCAAGTAGACAGTTCAGATCTCTGCAGAGAGACTCTGTCCCTCCTCTGGCAACCTGAATGGAGAGGGCAAAGGAGAAAGGTAGGGAACACCGGGTGGCAGAAAAAGAGAGAGGTGGGCACATCCAGACAGACCTATAGCTGTCTATATACATCATTTGGTGGGCTCTTTGGTTTGAATCAAATTACGGCATCCACACATTTCTGACTTAGAGATGGGAGACAAATTTGTTCAGGGGAGACTAAAACAAATATCACCACCACAGGTGGCCAGACTCTTTGGACCCAACCACCACCACCCCCCGAGAACCGAGCCATCCACTTCCCGCTTGCTGCGTAGCCCATGTGGCCACTGTCATTCGTACTGCACCCATCACGAAAGTAACCCACTTCCTTGCACTTGTATGGACCCCTCAGCAGCTGAGCAGTGAGACTCATCATCCTGCCTCTTCGCCAGACTGGTCAGCAGCGCAGGGAGACACGGACATGCCGGTTGTGCTACTTCTGCAATTGGCATGGCATGAACGATGACGGCTACGCATCACAAGCAATAAATGGAACAGCCATCGGCCCGGCCACCTGTGGTGGCAATATTCTTATTTGTTTCCCCCTCGAGACAAATACGAACATCCCATCTCTACTCCAAGTCAAAATGTGTGGATGCCATAATTTGATTCAAACCAAAGAGCACCAAACCGTTGATATAAAGAGCTATATGTCTTTTGGACATGCTCACCTCTCTCTCTCTTTTTCTGCCCCCTTGTCTACCCTTTTACTCATAATAAATAAATAATAATTATATGCCACAAGTCAAATTCTGACTTATGGCGACCTTTTCCAAGGTTTTCTAGGCATATAATTCCTGGGAGTGGTTTCCTGTGCCTTTTTGTACTGGTGGGACTATGCAGCTTGCCCAAGGCTACACAGGCTAGTGAGGAATCAAACTCTCCTTGGGCTGTGCAGCAGCTACCCATCTTTGATTGCGGGTTTTTAATTTAATAAGCATTTTAAAGCTATAATTTGTTTCATCGTGTCCTAAGACTATGACTTATCATTTGTTATTACATTTTTCTGTTTTTAGCACATGTTTTTTTTTGCTTTGTTTTTGGTCAGGAGGCACTTTGAGGCTCATTTCCAGGGGGAAAGGTGGCATTTCTAACAGGTGTAGCTCATGCGCTCTGCTCCCTTGCAGAGATTTTTCAGCAACAACTCCCAGAATTCTCAGCCAACAGCCCCGCTGGCTCATACTTTAGAAAAGCATTTTGACTTGCTGCTCTTTTAACCAGGCAAAGGTGGAAAGACAGGATTTTGGCATTCGCAAGGCCCAGTCCATCTGCTTTGTCACTCTGGCTGGCAGTCATTGGGGCAACGGGCACATTCCTTTGCATGTGTTCTTGGAAAGGGCTCTGACCCAGGGACTCCTGGAAGCTCCATAACTGAGATGCCAAATTCTGACCTTGACATTCTCGGTTCGCTCCCTGGAGTACCATCTGTAGGAATGCTATCAGATAGCATCATGTGAGAGCATGTAAAATGAGGAGATAGGTAGAACCACGTAGAAATGGCCAGTCTCCTATTAGGTAGTTATGCCAGTGTTAAGTGCAATGGTGTAATTTGCAGGCTGGCGCAGGATGAAGAATACACATTAGAGATGAGCACAGCCAATTCAGTGGTTCATGTCGGTTTGTTTATCGGCCAAACAGGAGTCTGGCACTTCCCAGGCCCACCTCCTCTAGTGGGTGCCCACACAGTGAGTGCCCGCCAGAGGGTGGTGGGGCTGGGAAGCACCAAACCACTTTTTTGGATGCACTGAATTGAGCAGCACAAACCACTGAACACCAGTAATTCATGCCCATCTTTGTACAGTGATGCCTCGCAAGACGAATGCCTTGCGCAACGAGAAACTCGCAAAACGAAAGCATTTTGCAATTTTTTTGGTGACTCATAAGACTAATTTTTCTATGGCCATGCTTCGCAAGATGAATAGGAACACATTAATTAAATTTCAATGCATACCTATGGGAAACCATGCAAGACAAAAATTTTGCAATACAAAATTTTCACAATACGAAACGACTTGCGGAACTAATTATTTTCATCTTGCGAGGCATCACTGTAATCCCTTAGTGGCAATTTGTTACTGCAGTTACACTACTGTACTTAACACTGGTGTAAATAGCCAGTAGGATTCTGGCCAATGTGTCTTTACAGGTCAACAGGGCACACTGAAATTGCAGGCAAAACATTGTGTCCAAGACAATGTGTTAGCTGCTCAGTGCACTCCCAAAACTGAGAGGTACCCAAGACCTGTGAAGCAAGAATTTCACTGATCCATCAAAGTCACTTGAAGCGTAACAAGCACTAGCGCTTTTAGAAGAGTTTGTACATTGAGGAAACAGGCTAGAGACTTTCCTGTTACAGCACCACAGTTTTGGAACACCTGTCATATAAAGATGTCACTTACCCCATCTTTAGTACTTTCCATTTTATACTAAAATGCTCACATTACATCATGCCTGCTAGAGTAATGAACTATATGGAACTATGCTTAAGCTTATGTACAATGAGGTAGCTACTAGATTGCTACTAGGTTGTTAACTGATGCTTGATACTGAAATCACATCTAATTTTGTAAGATCTGTAGTGACTTGTGCTTTTTCTCTGGGGCCAATTTAAAGTTCTCTTTTTTACATTTTAAAGACCTAAGGACTTGAATATGGTCTTCTGAGGAACTACCTTGTGATGAATCTGACCAGTTGCAAAGATCTTCAAGAAAAGCTCTCTTAAATATGTCCTTACGGTGAAGGTCCACCTGATGGGCACATAGGAAGAGCCTCTCTATTGTGGAATGTACTTCTCTTGAAAGTATGATTCGTTGCTACTTTCCCTGCTTATAAGAGGCATTTGAAGACCCACCTTTCCAATGTACCTATTTAAACTTTTTTTAAAATAATGATTTTAATGGTTCCATTGTTCTAAAGTGTTTTGAGTTGTGTTCATTAGCCTTCCTGAATTTTTTTTCCTTCATAAGGAGTGACAAAATTGCAATTTAAAAAATTACATATTATAGAAGACTGGCCAGTCAACAAATATTATATAGGGGTATATATGGTATGATAACTCAGTTAGTTGGAGCACCTGGCTTCAGAGTGACGGGCTGAGACTTCAAATCCCCACTGGGCCTCCTAAAAGAGAAGCCATCCAAGGTTACCCAGCACATGTATGGCTAATTATATTTTGTGCCCTGACGCCTGTGCAGCCTTAGGCAAAATACATGATTCTAATGCAACACCAGAAGATAGAATTGGTAAACTGCTCTGAGTACTTTCTACTTAGAAAACCTTGGGAGTGTCAGCATAAGTCACAAATGACTTGCCACTACATAATTATTGTTATAGAAGTATATATATTACAGTCATAAACTGCTTCAAGAGGTAATAATTATCTGGTGGAATACAACCAATATGAAGTTTGATGTCTACATCTATCTTTACAATTGTTTTGTACAATTGTAGATAAAACAAATTCTATTAATTAATTTTCATTTTAATCTCCCTGGACACAACAAATGAATCGTATGTGACTGGACCTCACCCATAGCCTTAGCCACCTTTGCAGTTTCCTTGTACACATGGGTAATTTGTACTGAATATTGACCTAACCAACTTGCACTATTCCTGTCTTGAAAGAACTAGATAACACTTCCTTCTGATCGGCTGTTAACAGCTTTTCCAGCAAGTTTTTACCTCAGAATCTAAGAAAGCATGTTCTTGGCTAAATATCTTGAATAGATATTGGGACTAATATAAAAATTAATTGCAATATTTTTTAAATATTGCTGACTTGTCCGATATTCATCCCTTAGTATTTGTCATTTCCACAGACCACGATGAAGGGGCAAATATACCCCTTTTATATTCATCCATTTGTCCCTCCCTCTCTGCGTATACCCCCGTGGATCAGCAAAGGCATAGACAGAGAGGGGAAGCAAACCTGCCAAAGCCTGTCCACCCGAAGGGAATCACTCTCCCCACTGTCCTTTCATGGGCAGTCTTAAAAACAAAAACAACTGACAAACTAATTTGTTGTTCATTGATTCACGGTGGGAAAATTCATGGTTCATGATGAACCATCTCTAATCATGAGCCATTTCTTAAAGCAAAGGCTGTTACAAATTATGTTTTAAGGGGCCATCAAACATATTTACTTTTCCTATCAGATGCGCCATATTCTCCCTCAGACTTGAGAAATAAGGGATAACATCTGAACATCGACTCACAGAAGGTTGAAAGAGATTTATTGAATATATAGAAAAGGCTATCATTAGGTAGCCCTAATGGTAGCCTATGAACGCTACTAGAGGTTTTCGGAGTAATCTGCTTCTGTGGTAGTCCTGGAAATCACCACAGACTGGCGACTTCCACTGCTCTGAGCGCTCCTCAGGGCACTGGTCAGTTCTCGGGAAATAATGGATGTGGTGCTTGTCCTGGTTTGCAGGCTTTCTGTGTCTTCCTCTTCGTCCTCTTGGGTCCCAAGAGGCAAGAGCGTGTGAGGGATGAATTTGTTTCGTGGCGCTCCGATAATACCAATCCTGTTGGGGAACATTAGACATCCTTGTAAGCCCAGTACAGCAGTGGCACCATGGAACGTGAACGTCGGGTGAAAAGTTTGCTAGGGTGCGCCTATGAGTTGTGTGCGGTACTGGGACACAACATCACGGGGAAATATGCACTTTTTGTTGTTCTTTGCAATGTTTCCTTCGCAGGCATGCAAATCGTTCAAAGCTTTGTGCCTGAGATAGAAGACATGCAAAATAAGCCTCCGTTTCACTCCCCCCCCCCCCCCCCGGTGATCTCTGAAAAAACAAAAGCAAGCTCATTTGCAATATATAGATGGAGGCAAACTGCTGTTAGAATAAACAGTGTTTTAATTCTTAAAGGATCCCTAGCTGTCATGGCTGTCTTCCTAAACTTCTCTGAAGGTTACTGTCAGGATTTTTTTAAAAGGTGGGGTGGGGATGGGCAGCAGTGAAGCAGAGTTTGGAAAAGCTGGGGTTTTTAGTAGCTGTGTACTGTTAAGTCACTTCAGATTAATGGCAACCTGTGAATTAGACATGGATATGGTGGCGCTGCTGGTTAAACCGCAAAAGCCTCTGTGTTGCAGGGTCAGAAGACCAGCAGTCGTAAGATCGAATCCACGTGACGGAGGGAGCTCCCTTCCCTTGTCCCAGCTCCTGCCAACCTAGCACTTCGAAAGGATATAAAAATGCGAGTAGATAAATAGGTACCACCTTGGTGGGAAGGTAACGGCGTTCTGTGTCTAGTCGTGCTGGCCACGTGACCATGGAAAGTGTCTTTGGACAAACGCTGGCTCTACGGCTTGGAGATGGGGATAAGCACCTCTCCCTAGAGTCAGACACGAGTGGACTAAATGTCAAGGGGAACCTTTACCTTTGAATTAGAAGTCCTATCATTAACAGCCCTGCTCAGCCCTCTTTTTATAAATACAGCCACCAGAGTCCTCCAGTTATGGGATGCAGTCCATAAACGGAACTTTTCCAAGCTCTGAAACCACATGGCCTTGAATTCCTGAAGAAAAGTGAATCATAGAACTGGAAGGGACCCTATGGATCATCGGGTCCAGACCCTGTCAAGGAGTCACAGAGGGGAATCGCACAACCTCTGGTTCTGCAGCCAGAAACCAAAACCCTGGAGCTATCCAGCCGTTCTTATAGAGCAACAGAAACTGCTGATGCTACAGAAAAGCAATCCTTTGTTTACTGCTAAAGATGGTACAACAGAGGCCTTGTCCTTGCCCAGAATCACTCCACTTTCGCCTCCATCGAAAGAAGATGTGCAGATCGGCCAATCTCTGTACACCTAAAGTACCCGTATTTTTCGCTCCATAAGACGCACCTTTCCATAAGACGCACCAAATTTTTAGAAGAAAACAGGAAAAAATTATCTGCTTTCTTCTCCTAAAATCTGGTGAGCCTTATGGAGAGGTCCATCTTATGGAACACACCCTAGGGTCCTAGGGTGTGTTCCAGGACCCTTTGGAGCCTCCCCCTGCCTCCCTCGGGGGCGAGAGGGGGTGAAATCGCCACCTTCTGGGGCTCTTCTGAAGTTTCCCAAGCCTCAGAAGAGCCCCCAAAGGTGGTGATTTCATCCCCTCTGGCCCCCAGGGGAGGCAGGGTCAGTCTCCAAAGAGTCCTAGAACACACCCTAGGACCCTTTGGGGACTCACCCTGCCTCCCCCGGGCGACAGAGGGGGCAAAATAGGCAGCTTCCAGGATCTTTTCTGAGCCTTTCCAGGCTCCGAAAAGGTCCTGGAAGCTCCCGATTTTGCCCCCGCTGTCCCCGTGGGGGTGGGTGGGAGCCTGGCAAGGGTCCAAGGGAGCCTCCCACCCCCCCCCATGGGACCAGGGGGTAAAATCACCAGCTCCCGATTTTACCCCCCCTGGCCACGTGGGGGTGGGTGGGGGGAGGGTGGCATGGGTCCAAGGGAGGCTCCCTTGGACCCTTGCCACCGTCCACCCACCCCCCACGGAGCGGGGGGGTTTAAAATCGCCAGCTTCTGAGTGTGTTTGGAGGCTTATCAAGCTTCCAAACACTCCCAGAACCTGGCGATTTCGCCAGGGCTGGCCCCGTGGGGGGGGTGGGGGGAGAGTGGCAAGGGTCCTGGGAGGCTCCCTTGGACCCTTGCCACCCTCCACCCACCCCCCCATGGGACCGGGGGGGTAAATTCGCCAGGTTCTGGGAGTGTTTGGAGGCTCCCAAAGCCTCCAAACACTCCCAGAAGCTGGCGATTTTAACCCCCCTAGCCACGTGGGGGTGGGTGGGGGGAGGGTGACATGGGTCCAAGGGAGGGTCCCTTGGACCCTTGCCACCGTCCACCCACCCCCCACGGAGCGGGGGGGGTTTTAAATCGCCAGCTTCTGAGTGTGTTTGGAGGCTTATCAAGCTTCCAAACACTCCCAGAACCTGGCGATTTCGCCAGGGCTGGCCCCATGGGGGGGGTGGGGGGAGGGTTGCAAGGGTCCTGGGAGGTTCCCTTGGACCCTTGCCACCCTCCACCCCCCCATGGGACCAGGGGGGGTAAAATCGCCAAGTTCTGGGAGTGTTTGGAGGCTCCCCAAGCCGCCAAACACTCCCAGAAGCTGGCGATTTTACCCCCCCTGGCCACGTGGGGGTGGGTGGGGGGAGGGTGGCATGGGTCCAAGGGAGGGTCCCTTGGACCCTTGCCACCGTCCACCCACCCCCCCACGAAGCGGGGGGGGTTTAAAATCGCCAGCTTCTGAGTGTGTTTGGAGGCTTATCAAGCTTCCAAACACTCCCAGAACCTGGCGATTTCGCCAGGGCTGGCCCCGTGGGGGGGTGGGGGGAGGATGGCAAGGGTCCTGGGAGGCTCCCTTGGACCCTTGCCACCCTCCACCCCCCCCCATGGGACCAGGGGGGGTAAAATCGCCAGGTTCTGGGAGTGTTTTGAGGCTTGGGAAGCCTCAAAACACTCCCAGAACGTGGCGATTTTGCCAGTGCTGGCCGGTGCGTGGGTGGGAGGAGCGTCGCAAGGATGTGAGTGAGCTTCCAGGACCCTTGCGACGTTCCCCCCACCTGGAAGCTGGCGATTTCGCCGGTGCTGGCCCCGTGGGGGGGTGGGGGAGCCTCGCAAGGGTCCTGGAAGGCTCACCCGGACCCTTGCGACGCTCCCCCCCACGGGGCCAGCAGCGACAAAATTGCTGCATTCACACCATTAGACGCACTGACTTCCCCACCCACATTTTGGAGGGGGAAAAGTGCGTCTTATGGTGCAAAAAATACGGTATTTGCACCTCAATGGCAATGGGACAAAATGTGTGTGGAGAGCATTAAAAAGAGGACTGGGCAACTTCCAAGGATCAAGGGCCACTTCCCCTTTGTCAGGGCTTGGAGAGCTGCATCCCTTCTAATTCTCCTGCTCTGCAACATCCTGAGAACTGCTCCAAAGCCTCAAACTGTGTTCCCACAAAAGCCCCGAGCAGGCACCACTCAGAATTTCAGAACACCCTTTTTTTCTGGGTCGTGGGTGGGGGCTGGAGATCCCTAGGGAGCTGCATCCAAGGGAGGAGGGGTGCTGAGTGCTGCCCGAGGGTCCAGGGATCAGCAGCCCTTCTCCCGCTCTTGATCGAAGGCAACTGACCCAGACGACAGCCACGGAGGTGGAGTGCTCAGCCTGGCTTGAAATGGTCCGGGGGGTCAGACTAGGACGAAATCTCCACTCAGCCACAAGACTTATATCATCTTGAGGAAAAGGCTGCCTTCTCAAGTCTACCTCACAGGACGGTTGTGAGGAAGAGATAAGAACGATGTGAACAAGCTCCTTAGTGAAAGGCAGGGATTCAATTGTAACACATAACGAAGGATGAGATAGTTGGAACAGCAGGAGAGGCTGCTTTTTCCACTGTTTTGGAGTGGACCTGACCGAATTCTCAGAAGCAAGAGAATGGGAGGTGAAGATCATCAATGCTTATCTATTCAGCAGGCCTTGATGAACATTTCTAATCAAACAGCATCCGGCACTCAAAGGTGGCCCTATTTTGTTGTTATTTTTTCCAATTGGGCATCAGTTTGAAGTACAACGCTCTTCACTAGTGTGCCCCATTGTCATTCAGAGCTTGGAAAGTTACTTTTTAAAAGGCCTTCGTTACAGTTACATTGCCAAACACAGACTCCAGTAGTTATCTATTGCAGTGGTTCTTAACCTTGGGTTACTCAGGTGTTTTTGAACTGCAACTCCCAGAAACCCCAGCCAGCACAGCTGGTGGTGAAGGCTTCTGGGAGCTGCAGTCCAAAAACACCTGAGTAACCCAAGGTTAAGAACCACTGATCTATTGTTATAGCTGTACTTTTGAGCAATCTGTACCTTATTCAGAGATAACTGATCTTTCATTAGATGCTTAATTAGGAGTTAGTTGCTAATGTTTTGTCAGTTTTTAAAAAACATCAAATGTTATTAGCACTGCCCTGGCAGAAAGCCTGTGGCAGAAAGGCCTGGGCTAAAAAGCTTTCCCAAATAGTGTAACAGCAAAAGTAACTACAAACAGTTACAGTTACACCACAGAAAGAATAATTTGGTCCCTTACTATATCACTCCGTTTATGTCTTAGGTGTTGCTAGATCAGCCTTGGCTATGTGTAACTCTCAGCTCTGTGGTCATCATAACTCAAGCAGATGTGAAAACATGTCCTCTGAATGTTGGAAATGAATTTGTCAATAACAGTGGTGCCCCACATAGCGAGGTTAATCCGTTCCGGATTAACCTTCGTTATGGGGAAACATCGTTAAGTGGAACGGGGAAACCCATTTAATGTGTTCCAAATGGGCCCAAAACTCACTGTTCTCCGATGTTTCCCCATGTTCCGGCGGCCATCTTGGGTGTCCCGGCAGTCATTTTTGGTGGTCCCGGCGGCCATTTTGGGTATCCCAGCGGCCATTTTTTGTGTTCCACGGCCATTTTGGGTCTCCGGCGGCCATTTTAGAACCGCCGAACAGCTGTTCCCCCATCGCAATGCGAGCATGTCCTCGCATTAGCGATGGGGAAATCCGCATCGCAATGCTGATTCATCGTTAAACGGTGCGCTCGTTATGCGAGGCACCACTGTATTCCTACGAGGCACTTTCAGCAACCGGGTGCCCCCTTTCACTTGTTATCTTTTACGTCCAAGTCTAAAAATGGTAATGTGTGAATGTGGCAAAGGAGCGTTTGATGCAGGCCTCCTCATCAGAAGATCGGGGTCGGCGCCTGTCCTTGCTCAGTGCAAGCTTGGTAGCAACCCCAAGTCCGATGGTGCCTTACAACACACGGCGCAGCCCTAGCTCCTTACTTGGATGCTGTCACAATGGAGGATAACTCTGGCAGGTCTTCGGGACTAAAACTCGGAGCGGTCTTGCCGGGACGAAGATAATGGTCCTGGAAAAGGTACTGGGCACTGTCTTTAGCCATAGGCAGCAAAGTGCTCAGCACCGGTGACCGTATATCCATGACACTTCGTATGGCCGGTTGCTTGGCATCCGTGCTCCTTTAAGAAAAAGTTTAAAACCCAATAAATAAGGAGGCGTAAAGGGGGAAAAATGCCAATAAACAGTGGAGACAGGAACCATCCTAAGAGGAATGGGAGCCAGATGGGGATAAAAGCAATCTTGTCACATTAAACCTTTCTTTTTTTCTTTCCTCCTAGGAGAACGTGCACAATTCATGGACATATATGAAATACGGGTAAAATTCAAATATTTAGATAATCAGACTATTTTTTGACCAAAAGTGGGTTACTTCAAAAAGGATATCTCAGCTATTTGCTAGATCGTCTCTTGTACATGTGGTATATATTAAATACACATATACATTTTCTAAAATAGAAAACCTTAGACAAGCTCTTGCGTATGTGTGTATGTGTGTGTTTGTGTGTGTGTGAGAGAGATGTGTCATCCAGCTGGAACAGACTTACAGCAACCCTAATAGGACCTTCAACGTAACTGAGATATAAGTGGTTTGATCAGCTCCAACCTCCACCGAGTTTTCATGGCTAAATGGGGATTTGAACCCTGTTCTCCAGAGTCCTAGTCCATCACTCTATCCACTACACCACACTGGGCGACCCATGACCATCATTGTCTCTCCTTCTAGTTCTTATACTTGTTTTGCTTAAGAAAATAATAAAGGGAGAATGTACAGTTGTGCCTCACTTAACGATTACCCCGCATTACAATGAATCCGCTTCATGGCGATGTTTTAAATGTTTTTGTTTTCGCTTTGTGAAGATCGGTTCCTTGCTTCGGGAACCGATTCTTCGCATTACAACAATCAAAACAACTGATTGCTGGGTTTTCAAAATGGCCACCGGGTGCACAAAATGGCTCCCCGCTGTGCTTAGGGATGGATTCCTCGCTATACGGACACCGAAAATGGCCACCGTATGGAGGATCTTCGCTGGACGGTGAGGTTGAGCCCATTGTAACACATTAACTGGGTTTTAATGCGTTTCAATGGGTTTTTTATTTTCACTTTACGACATTTTCGCTCTACAGCGATTTCATTGGAACAAATTAACGTTGTTAAATGAGGCACCACTGTATAAACAAATACCCACATACTTACACAACAACAGTAGAAGAAGACAGTTTAAAATGGGAGTGGGGAAGCAGAAATGACACCTGTTCCATCATTTTCACCTGCCAGACTGTATATTTGTAAAGCAAGGAACAAAGCCTGGTTCCTGACTGCTCTTTATATTCAACTTCCAACTTCAGCCCAGGTAATAGGGCTATGGACAGTGTGACTTTACTGGTGAAACTGGTGAAATCGATCTTATAATAAGAGTACAGTGGTGCCTCGCTTAACAAGCGCACCGTTTAACGAAGAATCCGTATAGTGATCCCTTTTTGGGGATCGCTATATGGATCAACCCCAATCGCCGCACTCGCTTTGCGACGATTGGGGCGTCCGGCGGCCATTTTGGAGCCGCCGATCAGCGGCTCCAAAATGGCCGCCGGACGCGAAAACATCGCTGGAGGGGTAAGTTTCGACGCTTATTGGAACGCATTAAACTAAGTTTAATGCGTTCCAATAGGCTTTCCTTACCCGCACAGCGATGTTTTCGTATAGCGAAGGTTAATCCGGAACGGATTAACCTCGCTATACGGGGCACCACTGTATAAATTATGTTCAACTCGTGCTACCTTTTCTAGACTACAACAACAGAGAATTGTACCCATGCATGTATGATTTATGTGTACAAAATGGTTGTAGCGATCACCCTGCTTTGGCTCAAGTAGAAGATTATTGGCATGTACCAATGAGAGCTGTTGGGAGGCAGAGCCAGAGAAACTAGAAGGAAGGGGTGAGTCAGAGTCTAGTCAGTTCAGTCAGAGACAGAGAAGAAAGAGGGAGTTCAGAGTTTGAAGCAGAGAGAGTGTTTAAATAGTGATTAGTCAGAGTGTCACCTGTATTAAGATAGAAGAGGTTAAAGTAAAATACAGAAGCTTTGTCTAACTTTAGGAAGGTGCTTAAGAACTATTCCTGAAACAACCTGTAATCAATAAAGCTGTTTCTTTTTCAAAGTTCAGTACTGAATGGACCTCAGTCTTTCATAGGAAATATATGCTGATAAAGAGATCAACTGGTGGCAGCATGTTAAAGGGCATGTTCGGATACCTTCGTGAGCTCTGTGTTTGGTGAAACAAGCCAGGGCCACGGGGTAAATGTCACAATAGTATTCTGAGATATTACAGTATTTTTCTGTTTATAAGACGCCCTTCTCCACTTTTCTAACCCCAAAATTAAGAAAACATAGCTTTGAGTATTCATCCTCTGGACTCAGAACACTCGGACATTAGGAGTCCCTGCTGAATCTACAGGCTCCACCTCCAACAAGGTGTCTCCCAATTGGTTTGTTCAACATCAGATAATGTCAGTTCCATAAGGCCCATGACTGGAGGAAGCTAAGTCTCTTGACTGTAGGAAGCTAAGCCTTGTGATTGAAAGAAGCCAGTTTACAGAGGCAAGGTACAGGCTATTTTGTTCTCTCCTTGTTCTCAGCTTACTTCCATGTATAAAACGCCCCTCAATTTTTAGTGTAATGAGTTTAGGAAAAAGTAACGTCTTATACATGTAAAAATATGATATTTTTCAACCGAGCTAAGGTCTCCTTATTCCTCTTCCCATCACACAGGCTTCTCTTGCTTTGGCAGAGTCAGAGTAGATGATTCTTGGTGTCCCTCCAATTTTATAATTCAGTGAGTCCACCAGCTGGAATACACAAGGTGGGTCCAAATGTGGGTCCAGCAAATCAAGTCATACTTGCGGTAGGTGAAAGTGGTTTTCTTCACTTCCTTCCCGACAGCAATTTTTAAAAGCTCCTCTGGTTTGGTTTTCTCTCTCAGAGCTGGGTTGAATATGTTGGAGCGGAGTAATCTCCCAACTTCTTGCTGGATTTCCTTGAGGTTCTTCTGTCTGAATGTCACGAAAGCCACATAAGCAGCAAATCTGTACAAGCACTAAATGCAAAAAGGGGGCATCAGTGGTTTTGTTGCTATTATTGCTGTTGTCTCCTGAAAGGACCCTTCACAAACAAAAACAACAACAACCGTACATGAGTGCCTTGGATTGGTAAAAGGAAAGAAAGAGCCACAGGGATGAGAACTGGCACCTAAGACTGTTTCACATGCAACAGGAAAGCCAACGTAATCCACAACGGCAACAGGAAACCCTTCCACAACCAATAATGCAAAGTGTTTTGAGGAAGAGAGGCCTTTGCAATCTCAAATATGTCCATGAACCCAAAAACATACTGTGCAGTCCCACATGTGTGTGTTCCAGCTTACTATAGTATCTCACACTAGAGTAGGCCCACTGAATCAGTGGTGATTTGGTGAGTCAACTCCATTGATTCGAACGGGCCTACTCTAATTGTAATTTACTACACTAAGCAGTGGCGTTGCGGGTTAAACCGCAGGAGCCTCCGTGCTGCAAGGTTAGAAGACCAGCAGTCGTAAGACTGAATCCACGCGACAGAGTGAGCTCCCGTCGCTTGTCCCAGCTCCTGCCAACCTAGCAGTTCGAAAGCATGTAAAAATGGGAATAGATAAATAGGTACCACCTCAGCGAGAAGGTCATGGCGTTCCATGTCTAGTTGTGCTGTCCCTGTGACCACGAAACTTGTCTAAGGACAAACACTGGCTCTACAGCTTGGAAACAGGGATGAGCACCACCCCCTAGAGTCGGACACGACTGGGCTAAATGTCAAGGGGAACCTTTTACACTAAGCAATAGGATTTCAGCCATACTCCAGAAACATAACTTGTTGAAGCTCTAATGTTCGTTTGTACATATGCATGCAGATTAACTTTGCAGGACCCTTCATCAGGCTGGTCATTGCAGAGATAAAGTGTGTGCATGCTTGTGTGCAGCAGAAAGTTCCTCCAAACCACGGCCAGATTCCCTCCCCCTCCCCAGTGTCTCTAGTATCAGTTGTTGGAGAACATGAGATGAAGGGAGCCATTCCATTCATGTCCTGCTGATGAGCTTCCCGCAGGCAGTTCTGCTTGGCCACGGCATGAGCAGAAGGTTGGGCGCCATAGGCTTCCAGTCTGATCCAGCAGAGCTGTTCTGATATTTGTATCAATCTGTGCCCCTGTGACCTTTCCAGGCACCCTCTTACCTCAAAGAAGTCTCTGTCTTTCTGTGATGTTGATATTTTCCTCCTAAAATGAGAAAGAAGGAAAGACAGGTATTGATAACAGCAGAGAGTAGATCCGATTTATGTGAAAGACGGGGTTCTCTCCTTTATTAACAGCAGCGAGTTTTATGGCACCTTAAAAACTAACAAAATGCAGTCAATCTCTTTGTTGTTTTTTGCTGCAATGGACTAACACAGCTTCCCC
The DNA here is from genome assembly GCF_051106095.1 of Pogona vitticeps. Classification (NCBI taxonomy): domain Eukaryota; kingdom Metazoa; phylum Chordata; class Lepidosauria; order Squamata; family Agamidae; genus Pogona; species Pogona vitticeps. The sequence goes on from NC_135783.1 coordinate 345,873,979, forward strand.
TGCTCCCCCCCCCCCACGGTCAGGGAAGTCTCACATTATGCACTTGCCCTCTAGCATAGCCATGAAACACACAAACCATTGGTATACAGTATCTACAGGAAGAATGGGCATCTTGTGGGCATCCAGATGTTGTTGCAATGCAACTATCATCGTTAACATCTGGTGATACCAATTAGAGCAGGTGGGAGTTGCAACTGCCAACCTATTCCTGAGTCCATTGTCTGGAAATAGGGTGCTGAACCTCCCTGTTTACTGTCTTCGTAGACTAGACCTGGTGACGTGGTAGCGCTGTGGGTTAAACCGCAGAAGCCTCTGTGCTGCAAGGTCAGAAGATCAGCCATCGTAAGATCGAATCCACACAATGGAGTGAGCCCCCATCACTTGTCCCAGCCAACCTAGCCATTCGAAAGCATGTAAAAATGGGAGTAGATAAATAGGTACCACCACGGTGGGAAGGTAATGGTGTTCTGTGTCTAGTCACGCTAGCCATGTGACCATGGAAACTGTCTACGGACAAACGCTGGCTCTACGGCTTGGAGATAGGGATGAGCACCACGCCCTGGAGTCGGACACGACTGGACTAAATGTCAAAGGGAACCTTTACCCTTTACCTAGACTAGACCTACTAATGTCATAAAATCACATCTTGCCACTGCACCCACAACAACTTTCAGTTGTTTAAAAAAGCAGTTGAGTTTTTTATTTTTTAAAAAAGATAAAGAAATGGATGTATATTTTGAATGAACAAATGTGCCTATGGAATTTAAAAAGAAAAAAAGTGATCTTCCCAAAATATGGAAGAGAGGGAAAGTCTGCAAACCGTTTCAATGTCTAAGTTGCTGGAAAATACATATATCTGTCAAGTACGTTTGAGTGCCAACATAGTGTAGTAAACAGAGTGCTGGACAGACTTGAGAGTCCTGGGTTCAAATTCCTGCTCAGCCATGGACAATCACTAGGATATTGTAAGGCAAATCACACCTTGAACATCTCACAAGCCTCAAAACTCCTATTAGGGTCACTTTAAGTCAGAAAAAGCTTGAGAACATCTAACAACAATGTCGCATGCAGGAGAAAGAAAGCTGTGCCTTGCATATGGAAAACCTGGAGCAGGTCTCTTTTGTATATCTATCTGGAGACACTCTGACTTTTGCAGTCATGCTTTTTCACAGACTAGGGGAAAAAACTCCTTTCATTGCACACTACATCCCCCATAGTTTGACCCCTGCCAACATGACTGGCGTGATACTGCAAGGGTTTTAGGAATTGCCATTTTAAAAAAGGGAACTTTTCTGACCTCTGGCATACAAACCTGAGCCTGTTCTAGAGTAATCCCCAATGGGTGCACAAAATGGGTGAGATTTGCATAGGCAAGGTTATTCCAGGGCAACGCCATGGAAGTGGAATTCTGGAAACAGCACTCCCAAAAAAGTAACAGTTCTAAACTCCAGATTGTCACAAGATGCTTCATTCATGGATCAAACAGCTGTTAATGGCACTGGACTAAAGTCAGGTTAATTTTTCTGGTCAGTTGCAATCCTAAATCCCCCACCCCCCATTTCACTGCCTTCCCAGTCACCAACTGAGGGCTTATTCGTGACCTAGATTGCCCTTGAAATTAATTTAGTTCAATTGCTGAGTTTTGTATATGCATCTATGAGACGCAAACAACATGCAGCTTTCCTTTCTATATAAAAATGCCCCAGAGGAAACTGGCATTGTGAAGTGTTATGCAGTTTTCCTGAAACCTGGTGACGCCCACTTCCTTTCTCAGTGTCTGAAGCACAAACATCCAAGAAAGAAAGAAAGAAAGAAAAGAGAAAAGAGAAAAAAGAAAAGAAAAAAGAAAATAAAGAAATAACATGTCTAACAACCAATTATTTATCTGAAATATATATTAATCTGAAGGTCCTTCCATAATATCACAGGTTTTTTTTCCAGTTTAAAAGATCTGGAACAACTACCATACTGGCCAGATACTAACCAATGTATAGTAGAATTCTGCATCAAAATTTGTAGGGTAGGGGAGATAAATCCCATCTTTTTACTACAATTAATACACTCTTAATTGTGAATTAAAAACACTTCACTACAGAAACAAATGTTGTTAAAGGGGAATCAATCTGTATCTAATGCTCACATGTCTAACCCTGGACAAAAAAATATTTGAAAAATATATTTTTAACATATCCTACTTTGCGTAAGAAAACACACTGGCTCCCTTCCTCGGACCCAGGCAGCCATGGGACGGCCTGTCTGAATGCACAGCCTTTGTTCTAACAGAGCGAGAGAGCCTTCCTTCCCTTGCAGCTGACAATACTTTTTAATTGGGGCTTTAGAAGCCACAAGCTCACAGGCCAAACGTACAATAGGAGCAAAGAAAAATAAATCACGAAACTGGCAGCAAGCAGGAAAAGAAAAAAGGAACAGCGAGAGAATGATGAGATGATCACCCAGAGAAAGCTCCACATTTGGGGGGACGGAGTGTCACAATCCACAGAGAAAAATCCTCAACAACCTGCATGAATCCATGCAAATAACTAAAGGGACAGCGGGAACTTTGCCTGGACACCTGCGGAGCTGGGGTGGGAAGGAAGGGTCCTGCCAAGAGACATGGCTCAGCAATAGAAAGGTCTGCGGTGCTCTGAGCAAACAAAGAATAAGTTACATCTGACATTCCTGTGAGTCGCAGAGACTGTAAAGAGTAAGTAGGGTTTCACATATTCAACCAGGCATGTGGACTGCCTGCTTGAATGAACACACTGGACCCGACCACTGGTTCCTCCATCCCAGTACTGTACTGTCAACATGGACCATAATGACTCTCCAGGGGGTTTCAGGTGTTCTCAGCGATCTCCATCCACAGTCCTGCTTAGGTTCTGAAATCAGACTGGGATCTGTATATTTAAGGTTGTATGGTCGAAATTCCTTCCAAACTCCAAGAACCACACCCCCATCCACCCATATGTTAGAATGGAAACTTCTTCCTAGTTCAAATGGGGAGTTAAACTTATCTGCACTGATGTTTTCACATTGAAGAGACATCACTGAGGGCCTTATTCTACAATTCTATGGCTGCAAAGTTCTCTTCCTACAAGTCCTCACTCCACCACCACCCTCCACCAAAATGTGAGTAGTAAAGGTGGCAGGCAGGCTCCTTCCTCACTCTGTCCTGAGCAGGTTCCCTCCTAGAGGAGGGAGAAAAGGGGAAGAGGGAGTCACGCTGGAGGCAGGGACGTGGTGATGACCAGAAATGCATCTTGACACGATGTAGAGTGGGCAACGTCTGGGCCCATGTGTAAGATGTGTGTATGTTTGGCCTAGATCAGGTGAAGAACCAGAGAGAGAGTTAGGACACAAAGATGTGTGTGTGTTTAGTCGTTTAGTCGTGTCCGACTCTTCGTGACCCCATGGACCAGAGCACGCCAGGCCCTCCTGTCTTCTACTGCCTCCCGGAGTTGTGTCAGGTTCATGTTGGTTGCTTCGCAGACACTGTCCAGCCATCTCATCCTCGGTCGTCCCCTTCTCCTCTTGCCTTTACACTTTCCCAACATCAGGGTCTTTTCCAGGGAGTCTTCTCTTCTCATGAGATGGCCAAAGTATTGGAGCCTCAGCTTCAGGATCTGTCCTTCCAGTGAGCACTCAGGGTTGATTTCCTTTAGAATTGATAGGTTTGTTCTCCTTGCAGTCCAGGGGACTCTCAAGAGCCTCCTCCAGCACCACAATTCAAAGGCATCAATTCTTCGGCGGTCTGCTTTCTTTATGGTCCAGCTCTCACTTCCATACATCACTACAGGAAAAACCATAGCTTTGACTATTCGGACTTTTGTTGGCAAGGTGATGTCTCTGCTTTTCAAGATGCTGTCCAGATTTGTCATCGCTTTCCTCCCAAGAAGAAGGCGCCTTTTAATTTCAGGGCTGCTGTCTCCATCTGCAGTGATCATGGAGCCCAGGAAGATAAAATTTGACACTGCCTCCATATCTTCCCCTTCTATTTCCCAGGAGGTGATGGGACCAGTGGCCATGATCTTAGTTTTTTTGATGTTGAGTTTCAGACCGTTTTTTGCACTCTCCTCTTTCACTCTCATTACAAGGTTCTTTAATTCCTCCTCACTTTCTGCCATCAGAGTGGTATCATCTGCATATCGGAGGTTGTTGATATTTCTTCCGGCAATCTTAATTCCGGCTTGGGTTTCTTCCAGTCCAGCCTTCCGCATGATGTATTCTGCATATAAGTTAAATAAGCTGGGGGACAATATACAGCCTTGCCGTACTCCTTTCCCAATTTTGAACCACTCAGTTGTTCCATGACCAGTTCTAACTGTTGCTTCCTGTCCCACATATAGGTTTCTCAGGAGACAGATAAAGTGGTCAGGCACTCCCATTTCTTTAAGAACTTGCCATAGTTTGCTGTGGTCCACACAGTCAAAGGCTTTCGCATAGTCAATGAAGCAGAAGTAGATATTTTTCTGGAACTCTCTGGCTTTCTCCATAATCCAGCGCAAGTTAGCAATTTGGTCTCGAGTTCCTCTGCCTCTTCGGAATCCAGCTTGTACTTCTGGGAGTTCTCGGTCCACATACTGCTGAAGCCTACCTTGTAGGATTTTGACCATAACCTTGCTAGCGTGCGAAATGAGTGCAATTGTACGGTAGTTGGAGCATTCTTTGGCACTGCCTTTCTTTGGGATTGGGATGTAGACTGATCTTTTCCAGTCCTCTGGCCACTGTTGAGTTTTCCAAACTTGCTGGCATATTGAATGTAGCACCTTAACCGCATCATCTTTCAAGATTTTAAATAGTTCAACTGGAATGCCATCACCTCCACTGGCCTTGTTGTTAGCCAGGCTTTCTAAGGCCCACTTGACTTCGCTCTCCAGGATGTCTGGCTCAAGGTCAGCAACTACATTGTCTGGGTTGTCCGGGATATCCAAATCTTTCTGATATAATTCCTCTGTGTATTCTTGCCACCTCTTCTTGACGTCTTCTGCTTCTGTTAGGTCCCTCCCATTTTTGTCTTTTATCATGTTCATCTTTGCGCAAAATGTTCCTCTAATATGTCCAATTTTCCTGAACAGATCTCTGGTCTTTCCTTTTCTGTTATCTTCCTCTATTTCTTTGCATTGTTCATTTAAGAAGGCCCTCTTGTCTCTCCTTGCTATTCTTTGGAAGTCTGAATTCAAGTTTCTGTAACTTTCCCTATCTCCCTTGCATTTTGCTTCCCTTCTCCTCTCTGCTATTTCTAAGGCCTCGTTGGACAGCCACTTTGCTTTCTTGCATTTCCTTTTCTTTGGAATGGTTTTCGTTGCTGCCTCCTGGACAATGTTACGAGCCTCTATCCAAAGTTCTTCAGGCACTCTGTCCACCAAATCTAGTTCCTTAAATCTGTTCTTTACTTCCACTGTGTATTCATAAGGGATTTGGTTTAGATTATACCTGAGTGGCCCAGTGGTTTTTCCTAATCTCTTCAGTCTAAGCTTGAATTTTGCTATGAGAAGCTGATGATCAGAACCGCAGTCAGCTCCAGGTCTTGTTTTTGCTGACTGTATAGAGCTTCTCCATCTTTGGCTGCAGAGAATATAATCAATCTGATTTCGATATTGCCCATCTGGGGATTTCCATGTATAGAGTCGCCTCTTGTGTTGTTGGAAAAGAGTGTTTGTGATGACCAGCTTATTCTCTTGACAAAACTCTATTAGCCTTTGTCCTGCTTCGTTCTGAACTCCAAGGCCAAACTTCCCTGTTGTTCCTTTTATCTCTTGGCTCCCTACTTTAGCATTCCAGTCCCCTAGAATGAGAAGGACACAAAGATGGAGAACAACAAATCCAGAGGAACGATGGGACTTTGTATTTCTAGCTATAAGTCCTCATAGTAAGAAATTCAACTACTGAACTGTGCACTTTTTAAGTGGCCACATAATAAGTGATAAGGACCATATATCTAGGGGGAAACAAAGAAACATCTAGTGCACATGCCCAGCTAGAAACAAAGAAACATCTACTGTGCATGCCCAGGTAGCAACCTGCCTAAAAAGAATATTTAAAAAGGGTCCAGACAACCATAATTTGTCTGCTGAGACCAAAAGGCTTTTGGAACTAACTACTTTCGAACTTGGACAATGCAAATAAAGAATTCTTCTCTCTTTGGTAAGCATATATGTAGTGTAAATGTGCTGAATGCATGAAACCCCATTTTTTTAGAATTCTAATCAATAGGTAATAAAGTATATTCATTTTGCATTTATTAATGTGTCTTGATAGGTCCTTTGCTGTTTAATGTTGTTCTTCTTGGGATACAAAAGATCTAGTAGTCTCCCTTTTGTGACACATGGGCTGTCCTCCTTGACATCATTTCCAAAGCCCTCAAGCAATCAGAACTTTCGGAAGAAGGATCTCATTCCTCCTTGTAGAAAGAAAGAGAACAGGAGTGGGAGAGAATGAGCAGAAGAGAAGGGATCTTTAATAGTGGGATAATTGATTACATACCATCTTTTTTTAAAGGTAAGAAAGAATTATGTTGCATTTTAAAGAAGGAACTTTTTTTGGTTCTGGCCCACCCCATTTCATCAGCTATATGAAGACCCTCCCCATCTGATGGGGTGGGCTGCAGTCCATGAGTGCTTATGGCAACTAAAACTCCTTAGTCTTTATGGTGGAATGAGACTCCTCCTTCCTTTTACTGCAACAATAAGGCAGTTATCCCCTGGTATTTTTTAAAAAAGTTATTCTTCAAATATAAGATATTACAAATGCAACAGATGGCTTAGAAGAGACTATCATCTTTTGCTCTTACAACACAATGAATACTCCTTCCGGCATTGGGGGTGATAACACACATATGCTGCATGTAAATCAAAGGTAACAAATGCTGTTTAGCATGCTGTTTAAAACTAGATGCAAAGGCGGCTGATGAAATACATCAATCACCTCTGTTTTAATTAATTAATCTCTTCCCAAACCAGCTCTCAAGTTATTCTTTGCTCTCACTTTGTCTTTTGAGAAACCCCAGCTTTTTACTTTTTTTTGCCCCAGGGAGAGGATGCAGAAAAGCCATAAACACCCCTTTTATCACAGAAGGATCGCCCTGTGTTTGCATCTGTGCCTCGGCAGGCTGTTAAACTGGCAGAAATAAATCAGCATCTTGGCTTTTCTCTTAGGTGGGAAATACAGCAATGGATAAAGCTAATGAGTTTCTCTTAGGGCAACGAACCCAAGAGATGCCACGTTGTATTTTTTTATTTATTTTTTAATCTGCAGCAGAGCAGTCTGGGTGTGTAACTGTGCATTGGGGGTGGGGAAGCCGTGGTAGGTGGATGGGTGTGGATGTGTGCTCTATGTGGATCCGTTGGTGCATGGCTGCATAATATGTGGATGCGTCGGGTGTGTGCTTTGTGATTCACCCTTTAGAACTAGGCATTCCGGTTTGTTCCCTTAGCGCTTTGCTCCTCTCAGCTTTCACTTGCACAGCAGTTTGAGCCTGGTTTTGCAGCCTGCACTCAATCCAGTCTCACCCGCTGCGTTGGTGTGGGTTCTCCCTGCCTAATCAACAAGAAAAGGAAAATTACTCCCTGCGTGCCAGCTACAAGGACAGCTGACGCGACACTATAGCGCTTGCAGCTGTGCAACACCCACAGATAACAGCGGGACGCCACCCAGGACTGCACTGATTTTGCTGATGAGAAAAAGGTTTGCCCTGGCCCAGGCTGGGCTGTGACCACCATGTAGTTATGGGTGTCCCTCCTCTGTTGAGGAATCTGGGGGAGAAGCGGGGTGCCTTCTAGTGCTTTGTGCAGCTGGCATTGCAACAGCCCAGCAGTGTCTGCAGCTCTCCAAAGTCACAGAGGTCTTTTAAGCCCAACAACATCATACCTCTGTAGTGCAAGGAACCTTACGCATTATGAGACATGTTCCTTTTCTCACCCCAGCTCTAAACCAGAGCATGGAAAAATTCCTCTTTTTTGAACCAAAACGGTTAGCGTTCCGTTGGCCAGGATGCACTCCTTTTTTCTTAGATTTTTGACAAGTGAGAGCATTGACTGTTTAATATTATTGCAACAGAAAGGTATTTTGAAGCAGAAATGATTTAATGAACAACATGACAGCACTTTGCAATGATGCCTGCAGATCTGTTCACTGTGCTGTTCGCGGAAGGAAGCATGGCACAGAAAGTGGGAGGAAGAAGAAGAGGACAGCCCTTCTTCCTATTACTTATGGATCCTCGGCTTACCACCACGAGCTTTCCTTTTGGGGGACTTCAATTTTATACCTTAACGTGAAAGCACAGCAAGCACTGTCATCTGGGTCTTGTTGCTTTTTAGAGAAATCTTTAGAAGTCGGAGATAAAAGGAGAGGACAGGGGTCCTGTCTCTTTAGTAAGTCATGTAGGGGAGGAAAATTTGACAACCGCAAGCTGTTTTGCAGCTATGTACCCCTTCATCTCTAGTTAACCTACTCCAGGAATACAGCAGAAGCGTTTCTGAGTGTTCCACTTTACCTTACTTTCAACATGTGGGACAGATAGCTTGCCCGTTTCCCTGTCAGCTGACAAGCCAAAGAAAACACCAACAACAGATAAAATAACATAGTCATGCAGAAGAGGAATAGATCTTATTTGGCATACACTTATATAGACCGGCTGTAGCCCATTTCTTTAAAGCAGTGGTTCTCAACCTTGGGTCCTCAGATGTTCTTGGTCTAAAAGCCTTCACTATCAGCTGGGCGAGCCAGGATTTCTGGGAGTGGCAGTCCAAGAACATCTGGGACCCAAATTTGGGAACCACTGCTTTAGAGGCATGGAGAGCAATCTCAGTAGACAAACATGTATTTATTTATTTTTTATTTAATTATTATTAATGTATATATATTGACATATACATTCTTATATTTTACACCCTTCTTCCCACCCACCCTCCCATTCCCATTCCTTTGGCAAAGTTATATCAAAGTTCTTTTAAGTCTTTTCAGGGAAAATTATAAATCTCTTCCAAATATATTACAATGACCAATAATTTCTGTATACATCAGGGAGTCCCTTATTATCCTTTCTATTCGTATAAACAATAAAAGGATGCCAGTCAGTTGCAAAAGAGCCAAAGTGTTTTATCCCTTTATCTACAGTGGTGCCTCGCTTAACAACGATAATCCATTCCAGGAAAATCGCTGTTAAGTGAAAATGTCGTAAAGCGAAATTAAAAAACCCATTGAAAACCGTTCAATGTGTTCCAATGGGCTAAAAAAATTACCCCATTTAGACCATCGTTTTGCAATCGCAATTGCGATCGCAAAAACATCGTCGTAAAGCGGATTTGTTGTATTCATGGATTGCTGCCTTGTCGTGGCGAAGGGGCTTGAGTAACTCAGAGAAACTATGGGCTATGCCGTGCAGGGACACCCAAGACGGACAGGACATAGTGGAGAGTTCCGACTAAACGCAATCCACCTGGAGTAGGAAATGGCAAGCCACTCCAGTATCTTTGCCAAGAACGCCCCATGATCAGAAACAAAAGGCTAAAAGATATGACGCTGGAAGATGGGCCCCTCAGGTCGGAAGGCGTCCAACATGCTACTGAGGAAGAGCGGAGGACAAGTACAAGTAGCTCCAGAGCTAATGAAGTGGTTGGGCCAAAGCCGAAAGGACGCTCAGCTGTGGACGTGCCTGGAAGTGAAAGGAAAATCCAATGCTGCAAAGAAAAATACTGCATAGGAACCTGGAATGTAAGATCTATGAACCTTGGGAAGCTGGAGGTGGTCAAACAGGAGATGGCAAGAATAAACATCGACATCCTGGGCATCAGTGAACTAAAATGGACAGGAATGGGCGAATTCAGCTCAGATGATTATCATATCTACTATTGTGGACAAGAATCCCGTAGAAGGAATGGAGTAGCCCTCATAGTCAACAAAAGAGTGGGAAAAGCTGTAATGGGATACAATCTCAAAAATGATAGAATGATGTCAATACGAATCCAAGGCAGACCATTCAACATCACAATAATCCAAGTTTATGCACCAACCAGCATTGCTGAGGAGACTGAAATTGAACAATTCTATGAAGATTTACAACACCTTCTAGAACTGACACCAAAGAAAGATGTTCTTCTCATTCTAGGGGACTGGAATGCTAAAGTAGGGAGCCAAGAGATAAAAGGAACAACAGGGAAGTTTGGCCTTGGAGTTCAGAACGAAGCAGGACAAAGGCTAATAGAGTTTTGTCAAGAGAATAAGCTGGTCATCACAAACACTCTTTTCCAACAACACAAGAGGCGACTCTATACATGGAAATCACCAGATGGGCAATATCGAAATCAGATTGATTATATTCTCTGCAGCCAAAGATGGAGAAGCTCTATACAGTCAGCAAAAACAAGACCTGGAGCTGACTGCGGTTCTGATCATCAGCTTCTCATAGCAAAATTCAAGCTTAGACTGAAGAGATTAGGAAAAACCACTGGGCCACTCAGGTATAATCTAAACCAAATCCCTTATGAATACACAGTGGAAGTAAAGAACAGATTTAAGGAACTAGATTTGGTGGACAGAGTGCCTGAAGAACTTTGGATAGAGGCTCGTAACATTGTTCAGGAGGCAGCAACGAAAACCATCCCAACGAAAAGGAAATGCAAGAAAGCAAAGTGGCTGTCCAACGAGGCCATAGAAATAGCAGAGAGGAGAAGGGAAGCAAAATGCAAGGGAGATAGGGAAAGTTACAGAAACTTGAATGCAGACTTCCAAAGAATAGCAAGGAGAGACAAGAGGGCCTTCTTAAATGAACAATGCAAAGAAATAGAGGAAGATAACAGAAAAGGAAAGACCAGAGATCTGTTCAGGAAAATTGGACATATTAGAGGAACATTTTGTGCAAAGATGAACATGGTAAAAGACAAAAATGGGAGGGACCTAACAGAAGCAGAAGACGTCAAGAAGAGGTGGCAAGAATACACAGAGGAATTATATCAGAAAGATGTGGATATCCCGGACAACCCAGACAATGTAGTTGCTGACCTTGAGCCAGACATCCTGGAGAGCGAAGTCAAGTGGGCCTTAGAAAGCCTGGCTAACAACAAGGCCAGTGGAGGTGATGGCATTCCAGTTGAACTATTTAAAATCTTGAAAGATGATGCTGTTAAGGTGCTACATTCAATATGCCAGCAAGTTTGGAAAACTCAACAGTGGCCAGAGGATTGGAAAAGATCAGTCTACATCCCAATCCCAAAGAAAGGCAGTGCCAAAGAATGCTCCAACTACCGTACAATTGCACTCATTTCGCACGCTAGCAAGGTTATGCTCAAAATCCTACAAGGTAGGCTTCAGCAGTATGTGGACCGAGAACTCCCAGAAGTACAAGCTGGATTCCGAAGAGGCAGAGGAACTCGAGACCAAATTGCTAACTTGCGCTGGATTATGGAGAAAGCCAGAGAGTTCCAGAAAAATATCTACTTCTGCTTCATTGACTATGCGAAAGCCTTTGACTGTGTGGACCACAGCAAACTATGGCAAGTTCTTAAAGAAATGGGAGTGCCTGACCACTTTATCTGTCTCCTGAGAAACCTATATGTGGGACAGGAAGCAACAGTTAGAACTGGTCATGGAACAACTGAGTGGTTCAAAATTGGGAAAGGAGTACGGCAAGGCTGTATATTGTCCCCCAGCTTGTTTAACTTATATGCAGAATACATCATGCGGAAGGCTGGACTGGAAGAAACCCAAGCCGGAATTAAGATTGCCGGAAGAAATATCAACAACCTCCGATACGCAGATGATACCACTCTGATGGCAGAAAGTGAGTAGGAATTAAAGAACCTTGTAATGAGAGTGAAAGAGGAGAGTGCAAAAAACGGTCGGAAACTCAACATCAAAAAAACTAAGATCATGGCCACTGGTCCCATCACCTCCTGGGAAATAGAAGGGGAAGATATGGAGGCAGTGTCAAATTTTATCTTCCTGGGCTCCATGATCACTGCAGATGGAGACAGCAGCCCTGAAATTAAAAGGCGCCTTCTTCTTGGGAGGAAAGCGATGACAAATCTGGACAGCATCTTGAAAAGCAGAGACATCACCTTGCCAACAAAAGTCCGAATAGTCAAAGCTATGGTTTTTCCTGTCGTGATGTATGGAAGTGAGAGCTGGACCATAAAGAAAGCAGACCGCCGAAGAATTGATGCCTTTGAATTGTGGTGCTGGAGGAGGCTCTTGAGAATCCCCTGGACTGCAAGGAGAACAAACCTATCCATTCTGAAGGAAATCAATCCTGAGTGCTCACTGGAAGGACAGATCCTGAAGCTGAGGCTCCAGTACTTTGGCCATCTAATGAGAAGAAAAGACTCCCTGGAAAAGACCCTGATGTTGGGAAAGTGTGATGGCAAGAGGAGAAGGGGACGACCGAGGATGAGATGGCTGGACAGTGTCTGCGAAGCAACCAACATGAACCTGACACAACTCCGGGAGGCAGTAGAAGACAGGAGGGCCTGGCGTGCTCTGGTCCATGGGGTCACGAAGAGTCGGACACGACTAAACGACTAAACACACACCCTCTTTGGAGGCATAGGTTACAGCCTTAGTAGACAGCTCTGTTCATGCCTTGCAAACTCAGGACTGTGACTTCCTTTACAGAGTCAATCTGTCTCACAATCTGGGGTTGTGTATTCTGTGTATTCTCTACCTAGAAAAACCTGGAAAGGGTTGCCATAAGTCAAAGCCAACTTGACGGCATGCAATTATTATTACCTAATTTTTCCTAGCATTGTTGTCTTTACCAGTGAGACTTGTCTTCTCTTGACTGCCTCTCTTGGATTAATGCCTTAACATGGTGACAGAGTTTGATTGTGTCAGGGAAACCAAGAGCAATGCATCGGGAGCCTAGATTTCATGATAAGTCTGGGCTCCTAGCAGGACCACCCAAAGCAGAATGATCGAATCTGAGGAACCAATCACCCACCCTCTTCAGGATTAAGACACTCAAGCTCAAGTACTGTGCGGCAGAACAAATCGATATTTGGCGCAACGCCTCCTCCCACCAAGGTCTACCCGGATCACCCGCGCGAGTCAGGAGTTGAGGCTGAGGAGCCTGACGCCGAGAGAGGCCCGGAAGGAGAAGACACGAAACCGGGCCTTCTCGGCGGTGGCTCCTCGCCTCTGGAACAATCTCCCTCCGGCGATTCGCGCGGCCCCCACGCTGGGCACCTTTAAAACCCAATTTAAAACATGGCTGTTTATTCAGGCCTTCCCTCCAGCCAACTCTTGATTTTTTCTTACTTTTCCTTTTTATTTTTACTGCTGTTCTTGTTTGATTATTATGTATTTGTCTAAGTTTTATTATTTGATTTTATATTTGGAAGCCGCCTAGAGTGGTCCGGTGGGCCAGATAGGCGGGGTGTAAATTAAATAAATAAATAGATAGATAGATAGATAGATAGATAGATAGATAGATAGATAGATAGATAGATAGATAGATAGATAGATAGATAGATAGATAGATAGACAGACAGACAGACAGACAGACAGACAGACAGACAGACAGACAGACAGACAGACAGACAGACAGACAGAGACAGATAGATAGAAGGCAATGGTAAACCACTTCTGAATATTTCACTTCTGAAAACCCTTCGATGAGACAACGCAGCTACTTCTCTGGAAATCTCACTGATAACATGGGAAAAGCTAAAATCTCAAACATGCAGGAAAACAAACACCTGCGGCCAACAAAGGGTGCAATCAAATGGCAGTTTGTCTCGTGGTTTAGTCTGCTTTGGGAATACTGTAGGTAGACAGATTCACTCCTTTTTCCAGTGATCACATGACATACATACAATCGTGAACCAGTCCTACCCTGATCCATGCCTACACCCACCTTTTAGGGTCCCTGTCATGAGCTACTGGTTTTTTTCATTGTCGGTAGGATTGCTCTGTTTTGGTTTGGTTCTAGCATGTATGATTGATGGTATCAAACCAAAGCAGACTACAGTGGTGCCTCGCTTAACGAGCGCACTGTTTAACGATGAATCCGCATAGCAACACATTTTTTGCGATCACATTGTGATGTTTTGAATGGCAAAACATCGCAATGCGATGATCGGTAAGCGTTTCGCTTACCGATTTTCGCATTACGATGTTCTAAAAACAGCTGATTAGCGGTTCCAAAATGGCCGCCGGATGAAGAAAATGGCCACCCGCAGCGTTTTCGCGCCAATTCCTCGCTTACCAAGGCGGCGAAAAATGGCGGCCCTATGGAGGATTCCTGCTTAGCGGTGAGTTTATCCCCCATAGGAACGCATTAAACGGAGTTTAATACGTTCCTATGGGGTTTTAATTTCCGTATAGCGATGTTTCCAGATAGCAACGATTTATCCGGAACGGATTATCGTCGCTATGCGGGGCACCACTGTACTTACTTGCCATTTCACTTAAGCCATGACATGGAGGTGGAAAATATGCCATTTATTAAAAAATTTGAAGCCTCCCTCCTGCTTCCAACCCCCTGAGGGGGAGACAGAAAAGGATGCAGAGGCTTTTGTTGTTTTTTAAAAATCCTGTACAATCCACTGCTGAATTGATTGGGTGGCAAGCCAAATCAGTGCTATGCCACTACAAAGACTTTTTTTAAATTGCAGCTTTCCCACGGCCTACCACAGAAGGGGACACAAGAGGGAATATGGAGCAGTATTTTTTTTTTGTTTTGCTTTTCTTTCCCTTTAAAGAGAGGGGGGGGGAAAGCTAAAACAAAGTCCCTTGAAGTGCACCATGCTTTCCTGCCTCAGTATCACCCGATCCTTGTAAGCAGATGAAAGATTCATCCCAAATGGCATACCACACCTCTATGCAGTCTTAAGTGACCCTGTTTAGCGCAATCCAGACTGGGACTTCCTATTTGGCTATCTAAAGCGTGCTGTCTAGTTCCACCTACGGTCTTCATTTGCACACACCCTTGAGTCGTCTTCATTCATCCCCCTTTATTTTCATTTCATTTACTCGCCTACTCCTGTTCCTTCAACTGCAATCTCATAGGCAGAAATGCAATGGATGAAACTTTTTCTGCTGCTTTTCCTCGTCATCCAGAAAACCTACCCCACCCAAATGCCTGCGGTTGTTTCTAGACGGGAAGCTCCGAGTGCAACTGATCAAATGGCGTTGCAAAGCGATGCTGTCTTTGCCCAACAGATTTTATGTGGGAAGATAAAAGTGATGAAGGTGGGCAGAACTAAGGGTATTACCGTATTTTTCGCACCATAAGACGCACTTTCCCCCACAAAACAGGGGGGTGGAAAGTCTGTGTGTCTTATGGAGTGAAGAAAACAGATTATATTTTCCTGTTTTCTTCTCCTAAAAAATTGGTGCGTCTTATGGAAAGGTGCGTCTTATGGAGCGAAAAATACGGGTACTTCTAACTTGGACCCTCACATGGATCCATGAACAAGCTGGACTGTTGCACAATTAAAAAAACTCACAGAAGGGGAACAAATGAAAGGGCAACTGACACCACATCTAAGCCAGCAGAAAAACCCAGTAGTCCCCTCTGTACTTTTACATTTCTGACACAGTTGGCAGTTTTGCTTTCTTCTTTACGTTTTTTACCCTAGCCTTATACCTCGTATTTCTCTCACCCTAACCCCTCAAATCTGGCCCTCTTAGAATCATGCTTGCTTGCTACAGCAGGCCAGGAAGCTGGGCCTGAGGTAAAATCCTGCAGAACAGGCCATTGCTCATCTGTCAGGATTCAGTAGTGCACAGAAAGTTACTGGGAGGATTATGGGATGGCGAGCTGGCAAACAGACTGCTGTATCCCAGCTCACCATCGGAAACCGCAAGGCTTTGGAATCCGTGATGATTCAGAGGGCAGTAAAACATGGTCAGAAGGGACTAACAAACACTCCTCTGTGATCCTGCCAAGCTTGCTGTGATCGCCAACTAAAGCCTCGCTGGAACGAGTCCCACCCATTTCAAAGGCTGTGCCCTGCTTCTTCAGCTCCAGTGATCTCAGCTAAGCAGACCATCAGTTGTTCCCGTGTTTTAGTGCAACCTTTGCTTTCAGTCTGGCAATCTATAGCCTTAAAGAGCACAATCCTCCCTTCTGGCATGTGCTAACAGAGAGAATCTACCTCATCTCCCATCCATGCTCAATTATCTCCCATATTTTGCAAAACTGATAGCACATCCAGACTGCCCTTGCACCAGTTCATTTCCAGTTAAACAATAAGGCAATCCACAATGAACTTTCTGCACTAGACAAATACAGATCTGGTTCACAATAGTCCTGCCAGTTATATATACTTTTCCAAATGTAACCAACCAGATGATGATGATGATAATTATTAAAAAACAAGGCACAGTCTGGTATGATTTACGAAATAAAAGTTTTAACCAAAAACCTAAGTATTAGTGAAATAGTGCAATATGTAAGCTATTCCTAATATTGCCATTTTCCGCATCTCTGATGGTGTTATTCCATAGATTTGCAGCTGATTATATTATTTTATATTTATTTATTTGATTTATATCCCGCTCATCTGGTCAAATCGACCACTCTGAGCAGCTTATAATAATAGTATATTATTATCTCCTCTTACCTCAGTCTCTGCAATATCCAGCATGATGATGAGTCCTAAGAATGTGAAAGCTTGCCTTTTTAGGATATTTTAGTACATCAGAGGTATTATCCCACCCTGATTTTGTTTAAGACTGCTGTCCTGCACAGACCCCTTCTGATTATTTATCGGCAAGTTATGCATACTTATTCAGAAGCAAGCACCTCTGAACTTGATGGAACTTGCTTCCAAGTCAAGACACAAAATATCAGATCTGAGTGTCAGTCAAGGTTTCCAGGTAGTATAGGATTTGGCTATCCACCCAAAAATTAATATCTGACTGCCTTTCTTTCTATCAATGATACATCAGAGATTGAGACAATTACTCCCTTGGCATACAGCTCCCAGAATCCCTCAATCAGCATGACCAGTTCTTCAGTACCCTTAAGTATTATGGATCTGGAAGAAAGTACATACATTTTGGACTACAATTCCCACAATTCCACAGACAGCATAGTCATGCTGGCTGACACAATCTGGGCTTTGTTGTCCCCTTTTCCAAAGGCTAAACCACATCTTCCTCTAGTAACCCTTCCATGTTTTCCCACTGTTCTTCATATCTTTTAATTTTTAAAAAAACTCATTACGCAGGAAAAGACGGAATAGCTTATACAGTGGCTTTTGATTGTGACTGTAAGGATGCATTCTTGAGCGATGGCCATTGCCTTACTTTCCACACGCCATGTGGTGCTGCTCCGACATTCCTAGTCCAAGGATAAGGATGCAGTACACCTCAGCCAGGTGCTTTTTGGTCACGGCCAGGTTAATCTGATTCTGCTTTATCTCTTTCTTTTCCAGGGCACTGGGCTTTCTGATGGACAAGCAAAGGGAAACAAAACAGGAAAAAGAAACCGGAATAACTTAAAGGTTAGAGCAAAAAAAAAAAAAAAACAACTGTCAGGCAGGTATGGCACACCTCAGGTTACCAAGGAAGCCTTAAATCATGTCAGCAGCGACATTCTGCACAAGGCTATCATTAACAAGTCAGATAATGCAACAGGCTGGAGGAGGCCTACATACAAGAAAGGAGCATCCACAGAATAAGGAAGGAAACGTTCATGCTGATGTTGTTGAAAGCACCATTAGGGCCAGCTCAAAGATCAAAACCAAAAGGGCAGAAGTTGGGACCATTCGCCACATAAGGCATCTACCAATTCAACCCTTATTTACCAGAATTAAACCTTGCCACCTCTGAATCACATTTTGTTGTAGATTCCATGTGGAACTAGACTTAAAAGCATCGGCGGTGTGCGGAATTGTCATTTGAGCAGGTGTAATGTATGTCCCAAAGTTTTAGCCATTTGCCGCGAACCATTTTGGTTGATTTGTGGTTGGAACCAAAAACGTGCCCCAGCAAACATTCTCCTTTTTGCAAAAGGGGGGGCTCCCCCCCGCCACTAGGACAAAAATGGCCCACAATATACTGTATATATTTTTTTTGCAAAGCAAGAGGCAGAAAATGGAAATGGCATCCTGTTTTCAGTACACTGACCAAATTCAGCCTTGGAGACTTCAACGGGTTCAGAAAAAGATAAGACGTTGACATGAAACCCTACCACAGTACTCCGTGCCAAAGAGTGTGTGTGTTTTAAATATCAGTGAATGGAGTTTGAACAATACTTGCTTTATGATACAACTTAGCATGCAAAACCTGAGCCTTCGTGATCTCATGAAAGCCACAACTAACAAGTGCAAGAACAGGTTCCCAGAAACCAAAGGTTTGCAGAACTGAACTTCTGCGAAGGAGGGGAAGGACTGACCTGAAAACACTAAGAGGTGTTGGCTTCAACCTCCTTACAGAGGATGAGGCCGGAAACCATCTGAGCAATGAACGAAGCCAGGATGGAATGGGAAGATGCAAAGTGGATGGGTGGAGTTCCAGGAAGCTGTGTGGGACTTCAAAGGTGAACTTCAGCCATAGGTTTTACTCTGGAATGGGGCCACCCATCACAAAGAATAACAAACCCTGGTCTTAAAAGGCTCATGGAGCTTGCAAACTGTTCCCAAGGCACATGAAACAGCTTCTGATTGTGCTGGGCCCTAAAAGCCTAGCACTGTCCACTCCAACTGGCAGGAGGTTTCTGAGGGATCAAGCAACCCCACCACCGCCACTTCCCAACCTGAGGTATTTTTAACTGGCATTCTTAGGCATTAACAGTCTTTCAGTGCTGGGGAAAAGTTCTATTTCTGAAATAGTTAGTTTTTTGCACTTCAATCCCTAAATTATCCAGCCAGCATAGATTCTGGGACTTGATTTCCTCCAACCCACTCACCCACCCACCCAAAATCTCAACCAAACAAAATCTCCTTTTCCAGGCTGTGTGCCTGCAAAGTCTTATATTTGGGAATAGGTTCTAGGGAGCTTCTCAGGACATAGAGAAAAGCAATTTCACTTACCCCATAAAAGATTTGGGTTTCATCTCCAGGGCTATCTTTTCCAGATAAAAAGAGATATAGTACAATAGGGCCATAAGGAAATCATCTAGCTGCTTACACCTACAGCAAATTAAAAAACACATGTCACACAAGTAAACATGATCATGGAAGCTTGGGTCAGGTTGTGTGTGTGTGTTTTTTGTTTTGTTACATCCTGCTCACTATAAAAGGGCGTCTACCTTCTTCTGAGTTATCCTTTATGGGTTCACAAGCTTTTCCTTTCCCCATACTTTCACTCATATAAATACATCTATAATAATAATAATTGGGTGCCATCATGTTGGTTCTGACCTCGGGTGACCCTTATCCATGGTTTCCAAGGCACAGAACACACATTCCCTTCAGCTTAATTATTCGCAGGATAATTTGGATAATGGTGGCAACGTAGGCAGCTGCAAAACCAGCACAGCGGGCACAAGGAAGGGTGGCACGTCTAGACAACTCCCATTTGCACTCTTTTTCTCTCTGAAGAAATCTGTTCTTGTTTTAACGTAGGTAAGCATGTTTTGAAAAATGGCCACCAACTCAATGGGCATGGTTGATTTTTACCTCTTCAGGAGCCGGCCCCCTTTGTTCAGCTGTCCGTGTGGGGCAGGGTTATGGGGCAAAGAGAGGGCAGGTGCTGCCAGTCAGTATGCACAAAAGCCCCGCTCCTTTAAAACTGGTTGGCAGCTGCGATGAAAGATGGCATCTATACAACATGGCATCTCACGAAGCAACGTCATCACCAATAGATGGTTTAGGTCTCTGGCTGTGGAGCCAGAGGTTCGGAGTTTGATTTCCGCCACTTGTGCCTCCTTGACAGGGGCTGGACTCCCATGATCCACAGGGTCCCTTCCAGCTCTGCAGTTCTAAGATTATTACTTAACAAAACAGCCCTTTTGCAGCTTGGCCTACCTCAGAGGGCTGTTGTGAATATAAACTGTGGATGACAATAATGTGCATCACCTTGCACACCATGGAGGAAAGATTTGATGAAAATAAAAAGGAACTGAATGGCAGGGGTGGGGGATAATTTCCTTAGGTCTGAAGGCTTCCTGTCCTCCCAGACCTCAGGCAGCTACCCCCAAAACTTCAAAAAAAATTTGAATAATTTGTTTTCAACTTTAAAATAACATTTGCCCAATAGAGAGGGTGCAGGCAACTTCACCACATTCTCTGGCCAGATATTTTAGGACCAGGAGGGACCTTTTTGGGAGGTTTCAGTTACCTTGGGATCCTGGAAGAGCTATATGAAGATTGTGGGCTGCCCCACTGCTCTAAAGGGTTCATATGTCTTATGTTGTACTATGGGTGTTCACAAAGTATTAGCCCAATAACCAACACACGCCTCAAGTTATTTAGTGAGTTCATATGAATGGCAGACATTTTCCCCAGCTGAGTGACCACTGCCATATAAAGCATTTTATCCTTGGAGTGGAAATGGAGCACAAAACAACCACACGAAAATCCCCAGGGCATTTCCCTAAATGTTGGGAGAGCCAGGATCTCTGTCACTTCTACTAAGGTATGATATATCTGGCTCCGTGAAAGTCAAATTGTGGTGACTGAAAAGGCAGGATTTCATAATTCCTATATTAGCATCCGACTTCCTGTTTGTCTTACAACGCGTTGTTTTAAGAAAATCAGAGGGCGTACCTCATAACTATGGAGAAAGAAGGGACATTAAAGGATTCATCTTCATGGGCCAGGAACAAAGCAGCATCTGAAAATGTCCAAATAAGAGAAAATGTGCATTAAAAACTGTAATACTGCTTTCCCACCCAGTCCGGTAAAGTGTCTGTCACTGAGCTAATGGAAATCATTCTTTTAGCCTGGCTTTACATCCTAATGTTCCCCCCAATGATCTCAGATGGACCACCAGATCGGTAAGGTCATCTGGGAGGTCATTACTAGAGCTGTGCAAATTGTGTTTCCCAGAATCACCAAGACAGCCATGTTGTCTGGGACATTCTGGTAGCTATACTGTAGTTCAAAAAGCACAGATCTGCACTCTCCAGTCATTACTTTCCCCAGATCAACCCAGTGGGCATCAGAATGGAGATCTCAGCCCTAGTTTGACTGACAATCACAGGTGGCCTGCAAGCGTTGCCAGACTACATATCCCAGCATTCCAGTCTATCTCCAATGGCTGATGGGAGCTGCACCTGCAGACCTGCACTTTGCTTTCCTCTTGTTGTTGTTGTTTAATCGTTAAGTCATCTCCGACTCTTCATGACCCCATGGACCAGAGCACGCCAGGCCCTCCTATCTTCCACAGCCTCCCGGAGTTTGCTGACCTCTACTATGTCTCAATCTTCCAAAGACCCATACCCTCCGGAAGTGTTGGAATATAATTCCCATCGACCCCAGCCAGCACAGAGAAGGCTTTTGTCCATTCTAACACAATTTTTTGTTCACGCACAGCAGGAATGACTGAACGGTTTTCCATTTCTGACTTGCCCTGGCCATGAAGGCTAGAACTCTTTTCTTATTGGTATTCTTAATAATTAATAATAATTAATGAGAGCTCACAAAGCACTGCCTCAGCCATGGCTGAGAGGCCACCCAGGAGCAGCTGTTGGGTGGGGGAGCATGCGCACTGGTGCAGGTGGAGCAATGCCCTAAAGCTCTGGAATATTCCTGAATAATGCCTGTTCAAGTGCATAGGAAACTAATTGTGGGAATTGCAGAGACCACAAAGAAGAAGCAAAACACTAAGAGAGAGAGAGAAAAAAGCCTACAATCCTAACCCTGAAACGGAATCACCTCCATGCATCCAGGATCGTTCATGTTTTTTTTTTAAACCCTAAGGTTCATCAACAGCTTTGTTCCTTAACACCTTAATGTTTGGTTTGTCTTTCAATGGAAGTAGAAACAATACAACATCTCACAATATTATATGAAGGGGGTCTAAAAGAGGATGTCGACACCCTGGTGTAATGCATGCTCTCCCGCCTGCCCTGTGATGCAGTAGCTTGGCACTCTTGCTTTACTCAAGTCTAGTCATCTGCTCGATGGGCTTTGGTTCAGTGGTAAAAGCTGGAAGGACAGATACTCATCATGACAATCCCCATAGCCTGGCTTTCCTCACGAATAGTCCAAAAATATAGACAGCAAAAGGCATTCTTGAACTTGTTGCTAGGAGGAGCAAGTCATTTGTAAAGCTGAAGAACCTTAACTGGCTTCTTCACAATTAAACCCTTTGCATTACAAAAGGGATCCCATGCAACAATATCCTATCCCGGGCAAGATTCATTTCTCTCCTCCCCCCCAGTTACTGTGAGGACTGCAGCTAAGATCAGATAGAACAGGGAAGCCAGGGGGGTGTATCGGATGATCACGCAGTCCCTGCTACTCAGAAATCCCCAGGGATTCAACCCTGCAAGCCCTGGCTCCATTACACCACTGCTAATGGGCATCCTTCTCTCAAACAGCTACATCTTGATCTGGTCTGTGCTACAAAATTTTATGTAAAGAGATATTTAGTGGATGATGGTCCTGACTTTGGATAAGAAAAGGACTTAGCTATTTGAGTAAGAAGGAAAATTTGTATTTCTGTGCTTTCCTTTTATTATTCTTTGGTACACATCATCTAGGCCACTGGTTCTTAACCTTGGGTTACTCAGGAGTTTTGGACTGCAACTCCCAGAAGCCTTCACCACCAACTGTGCTGGCTGGGGTTTCTGGGAGTTGTAGTTCAAAAACATCCAAGTAACAAAGGTTAAGAACCATTGATCTAGGCTATATAGACAATGACTTGTTAATTCAGGATGCCTCTGAATCAGAATATCCTAAAACAATCCCAGGTATGTTCCATAAGATCAATGAGTTATACAGTATGTTGTGTAAATTATTCAACACTAAAACTCACATTTACTTACACTTAACATCTTCTAATGTGATCAGTTCATTTTGTCCCCGCTTCGCTAGTCGAGGTGATTTGTCCTCTACGGTAGGAGGTCTTAGAGCACATAAATCTCGGAACATACTAGGACTTGGCCTACATATAAGATTGAAGATGACAAAGTTTATGTTCCACTTTAAAGGACAAAAAGCACCACTTCTAGGTCATCTAGAGCAGTGGTTCCCAACCTTGGACCTCCATATGTCCTTGAACTTCCAAGTCTCAGAAATCCTGGCCAGCAGAGGTGGTGGTGAATGTGACAAACCCAGACCTACTGGGATATGCCACAGTTTCACTAAGCTGCCACCAACCATTCCCTATAAGAAGTCACACAGACCAGGGATGGATTTTTAACAAATAAAAGAACAAGGTTTATTAAATAACACACAGGGAAAAATAAAAGGATCAAGTGAATAAGATACAGTAACGTGGCTTAGTCTCAATCATACATACACACAGTTTGGTTCACACAGAACACTTAACTTGAAGCACAGACCCTGAACCTATCAGTTCTGGCTAACCATACAGACACCTGAACCTATCAGGTTGGTACTGACTGACACAGTAGTACCCTGTCTGACACACAGACTCCCACTCAAGCTTCTTCTCTCAGCTCTCCTCCAGCTTCTCCTAACTTCTCCACACAAACTCCACATATATATACAGTACAGCCCGTCCTCCTGATGTCCCGCCTTCCACTCCCCATAGGATGGAACTTTCCCTCCAAACCCATGACAGACAGGTAACATCAGTGCTGTATGTAACAGTGAAGACTTCTGGGAGCTGTAGTCCAAGAACACTGGAGGCCCAAGGTTGGGGACCACTGATCTAGATTATCTGGAAAACAAAGACTTCAGAGGGCAAAATTCAGTTTCGTTGCCCTAAGAGAAACTCATTATCTTTATCCATTGCTGCATTTTCCACCTAAGAGAAAGTCAAGCTCCTGAGTCACGTTTGCCAATTTAACAGCCTGCCGAGGCACAGATGCAAACACAGGGTGGTCCTTCTGTGATAAAAGGGGTGTTTATGGCTTTTCTGCATCTTCTCACTGGAGCAAAAAAAAAAAAAAAAAAGTAAAAAGTTGGGGTTCCTCAAAAGACAAAGTGAAAGCAAAGAATAACTTGAGAGTTGGTTTGGGAAGAGATTAATTAATTAAAATAGAGGTAATTGATGGCAGAAGACTCGCACAGCCGGTGTTACAAAAAAAATTGCTCTAGAGGAGCTGCCAGTCAGAGTGTGTAGTAATGTTGGGCTTGCTTCTAGGTTGGCAACCTTACTTCCTGGAAGAGTGGCTCTTTGGGAACAGCCCTCTATAGCAGTGGTCCCCAACCTTGGGCCTCCAGATGTTCTTGGACTTCAACTCCCAGAAATCCTGGCCAG
This sequence comes from Pogona vitticeps, assembly GCF_051106095.1. NCBI lineage: Eukaryota > Metazoa > Chordata > Lepidosauria > Squamata > Agamidae > Pogona > Pogona vitticeps. Next base: position 345,898,258 of record NC_135783.1, read on the forward strand.
TATAGGTGGTGGTGAAGGCTTCTGGGAGTTGTCGTTCAAGAACATCTGGAGGCCCAAGGTTGGGGGCCACTGCTCTATAGAGACAACTCCTTCCAGATTCCACCGTGTGACTCCCAGGAAGTACTGGGCTGTTTCTTTGTTTTTAAATGGAGAACTAAGCCGAAGGAGGCACCCACTGAAATAAGACAAGCTGGAGTCTGAAGACTTCTGCATTTGAGCTGCTTCTCCCAGAATTCTGCATGACAAATTCTCAGAGATTTTCTTGCAGTTGGAGTCCAAAGAAAATCCAGAGGTCCCATCCGTATTACCATATTTTTCCATGTATAAGACGCTACTTTTAAAAATTAAGGGTCATCTTATACACGGAAATAAGTCGAACCTCTCTGTGGGCATGCAAGCCATGCCAATGCTGCTGCCCCATGCCAGCCTGGTGCAGAGCACAACGCCACCCGCTCCTGGGGCTCAACTCAAGCTCAGTCTGCTGCCTTGTCCCCCACCCGAAGACAGCCCGCGAGTGGCGCTAGAGGTGGTGATCAGATGGCAACAGCAGCAGCAGCAGGAGGCAATGGAGGAGTGGTGCCCCGCTGCCCCTTGATGCAAAATCGCTGCTGCCCATTGACTGCAACTCTGGCACTGCAGGAGAGCGAGCGAGCGGAATGGAGTGCAGGAAGCCCAGGCAAAGGGCTATATTTGGGGAGGGGGAAAAGACATCTCCTGTACGCCCTCTGGATTATGTGCCGGCCTGGAGGGTGCCCACTGATTTGGGCACTCGGGCTCAAAATTGGGGGGGGGGAGGGCTGTGATATATACATCGGGGTGTCTTATAAACGGAAAAATTCAGTACTTCTTTCTAAGGCCACATTCACTCTTGTGAAAGCCACATGTTAGCAAGTGGACAGAGCTGAAACCTACAGTGAAGACTGCCAGAGGAAAAAAAAATAAAGATCCTATTCCTTTTTTTTTTGACACTACCCACATTTCTCTCTCTTTCTGACATCACCTTTTCTCTTTCCCCCACATTTTGTCATGCTCCCCACTTAGGGGACAAAATGTAAGGTCCTCAATGGATCAACTAAAGAGGGTGTTGCTTCTAAGGATCTTTAAGAACTGCTCCTAAGAATCCATTGCCACCCATGCACCCTGTATGCATAAACCTCAGCAAAATTATCTGTGATGTTGATTGGGACCCTTCCCATTTTATAGTCAGGAAAATGGCTGCAGAGCCAAAAGCTGGCCCAGGTATGTTCAGGCTTGACCAGGAACAGAGACGGCCCAAGACATTCCATTTCCCATGCTAGGGCAGAATAGGTAAAAAGGCGAACAACTCATGATGCTAAAAGTATAGTAGTAGACGAAGGGATTGACAGTGCATTGCCCTGGAAGGGTACACTTAAGGCCAGCTGCCTTGTCCCACACAGAAAATCAAAAATACATCCTCAAAAACCAAAATATAATTTCTATTCACCGATGAGCAAAAGAAAATAATAACAGCATGCCACTAGTGGAAATAATTAGCATCAACACCATTGGGAAAGCTATCTTATATAACACCAGATTAATTGTCCGGCTAGTCTACTTTCATTCTGAGTCGAGTCTAAAAAAAGAGGATGATGTTTCCCAGCACCTGCTACCTGACTCCTTTTCGGGAGAGAACAGGATGAAAGTTAGGACTTCGTCCAGCAAAGTTACTCTTTTAGAGTGTAGGCCCCTGAATAGCCAGTGGCTGGCAGTTTTGGTCTCATACAGTTACTTTCCCAAGTTCTGGTCACCTCACTCCAACCAGATGGGAACGGTCTGTCCAGGATGTTTTGCACCCTAACTGACAGCCGTATGCCAAGATCACAGGCCTTGGGTGTGTAGTTGAAACTCTGCTTATGTTTTTTTTCCCCTCCCAAAATTGAAGCACCTCTCCAGTGGCTTTGCTCCAGGCTCCTGAAAATGAATGGTCTTGCCACCTTTCTTTGTCTTCTCCTTAGTCTCTTTGGGTTCCTCCTTGGGCTGAGCGCTGAAAGAGAGAAACAAAAGAAATTTGTAGTTTGCAAGTGCCGAGCACTTCACAGGGTTGCCAGAAGGCACAGCTGTCTTGATAGCTGTTGTTGTTTAGTCGTTAAGTCGTGTCCAGCTCTTCGTGACCTCATGGACCAGAGCACGCCAGGCCTTCCTGCCTTCCAGTGCCTCCCGGAGTTGGATCAAGTTCATGTTTCGAAGCAAATTCATGCTTCGATGACCCTGTCTAACCATCTCGTCCTCTGTCGTCCCTTTCTCTTCTTGCCTTCACTCTTTCCCAACATCAGCGTCTCTTCCAGGGAGTCTTCTCTTCTCATGAGATGGCCAAAGTACTGGAGCCTCAGCTTCAGGATCTGTCCTTCCAGTGAGCACTCAGGGTTGATTTCCTTCAGAACAGGTTTGTTCTCTTTGCAGTCCAGGGGACTTTCAAGAATCTTGCTAGTATAGAGCAACATATACAGTTCCCGCTGAGGGCAAAGGACAGGTATGTTTCCATGGATGCCTCGCTGAGGTTTTTTTTCCTGGGTTTTCTTTTTGTCTCCTCACCACATGGCCTGGGGGTGGGGCCTAGGGGTGGGACTTTGTTTTAAAAGAGCGTGTCCCAAATTCTATCTCTGGCCTTAATATGGTAAATAGGAAAGCCAATTAGATTTGCATAAGCCTGGGAGGCAGGAAAGTTTTAAGACTCAGATCATACTTTTGCACTATTAAAGAGCAGGCCGGGTAGGTGGGGCTCGTCAGCCATGGAAGGCAGCCCATCTAGGAGAAGGAAAACTCCGATTTCAAACTTCCACTGCCTTGTGGCTATGTCCACTCATGGAAAAGGCTTCAAGAGTTAACCTCGAGGCAAAATCCGGAGCTGGAGTCCCGAAGGCAGCATGTGTCGTTCTGCCAACTCCTGTGACATTGCTAGAACCAGTTGTATTGGCTCTTGCCTTTCCATTGGACCATTTCAGCAATGTGGAGAGGGGGGATCTGCTGCTTGGGTAACAGCCTATCCTCCATATTACCTTACCTGGGCTTCATGATCTGGAGAGGACACTCCTCAATTCAGAGCATGTTACCATAGTCTCTCGAGACTGAAGGATGCCTATGCTATGCTACAGTTCCCCCAGCTAGACGACCATAGCCCATCTGTACACCAGACATGCATAGCGCATGTGCAGATGAAGCATTTGTTCCCTGAAGCTCCCTGCTTTTATCACGGATGTTGTCAGTATCCTTCCCACCACCCACCCACCCGCAGGAGGCTTTCTTTGTTTAAAAAGGGTTGCAGAATCCCTGGCTTCCTCCACTTTTTTATCTCCTCTTCTATACGATAGTTTTTGTTGCTGCTGCTGCAATCTGTTGCAGAACTGGGCAAAGTCAGCCCCATGGCACTTCCCATTATGTTTATTTTCACTGTTACAAATTCAGGGTGCTTTCAATGTTCAGTGAATTAGCACAGAAAACACAACCCAAAAATTGCTCTGGAAGAGATGTTCCAGCTAAGGATTGCTTTTTAAAAATATTTTTAAAAGAACTCTACATCTTTTAGGAAAGAATGGAAGAGAAGCTTGTTTTATAATACAGTACGCACAAGGATCCCAGTAAGTCCTGCTCTCCGTTAGGGTGGAAAGGGATGATCACAGTGACATCTAGGTGGATTCAACCAGTCAGCACTGGGCAGAGCCATCTGCATCCAAACCACAGAGGACTGATCCTCCAGCGCTGCTCTGTTTCTGACTGAACCACTTTAGATTTTGCTGGCCTTATTCATGGCTTATACTCTGCTTTTAATGGAGTACAGAGCCCTGTAAATTAGACCATTTAAAATGAAGTTTTAAAATAACAAAGGATACAGCTACAGTAGCAGCAGAGGTCAATCTAGTGCTGGTTGCTTGGGAAAACTTGGCTTGATTAAAACGATCTAACGAAGCCTGATCATTCACATAGAAGTGGCAGATGAAGCATTTGCTTCTCCCTCAAGAAACTGCCTGCAGCTTAAGCCACTGCCATGGATTAGACTGTGGGCTGTTTCTCCACTGGCCATGTAAGATGATGCAAAGAAAAAAAAATTTTTTTTACTTTTTAAAACTGATGTAGCTAATCAGTGTAGTAGTTTACATATCATAAAAAAATCACTTCCCCTAGCATTTGCCAAACAGGGGAAGTGATTAATTTGCCAATATCATGAAGTGGCTCACTTATTAAGCCATGTCAGAATATTGGCAAATAGAAAGAGGAAGGCTGGCTTTGGATGGGTTCCAGCTATCACATGTGCTAAAACTGATGAAACCAGAGCAATCCTGCCTGCACCAGAAAAGTAGAACCCTCTTGACAGAGGCTAGAATGCAGTGGGTAGAAATACTCCGGACACAGACTGGTGTGTTCTAGCAAAGACGTCTTCAAGAGTGCAGTGCTCTAAATAATGGGCTAAATGCCCATCTAGACAGTCTTTAAAAACCCGCTAATGAAATATAAAAATTTCCTTTGACAATGGATAAAATAGGAAGTCAGAGAAAGAAACCGGATAAGTACCTTACAAATTCAAGAGTCTGAGTTTCTTCTTTCCAATACCACAAGCCAGGGTGAACTTTTGTAAGCTGCAAAAAGTTTAAAATAAACAAGTCTTACATTAAATTAAACCTACACATTTCATGATAGATTTTTAGCTAGGAAAAAAAATTTAAGAACTTCAGAAGTTTGTTTTGCTGACTGATTATTTATTCATAAAAGGTTTTCATAGAATCACAGAGTTGGAAGAGACCACAGGGGCCATCGGGTCCAAACCCCCCACCACCACCATACGGGAACATCCATCAGAGCACTCTCGACAGATGGCCCTCCAGCCTCTGTTTATAAACCTCCCAAGAAGGAGACTCCACCACCCTCCGAGGCAGCCTATTCCACTGCCAACCGGCTCTGACGGTCAGGACATTCTTCCTGAGATTCAGGTGGAATCTCTTTTCCTGTAGTTTGAAACCATTGCTCCTTGCCCTAGTGTCAGGAGCCGTGGAAAAATAATTTAATTCAAATAATTTATGTAGCTATTTGTTTAGCCACCTAGAGTTAGACCAAGCCAGGTCACTAAGTTTGCAGCAAGAAATGGAGTACTCCAAATGCCTTTGAACTGCATGCAGCTCTCATAAGCCTTAGTCAGCATATCCAGTTGCAAAGAATTATGGGAGGTGTATTCAATTCAAGGAGCCCCACAGCACAGTGGTTAAAGTGCAGTACTGCAGCCAAAACTCTGCTCACAACCTGGGTTCAGTCCCAAGTAACAGGCTCAAGGTTCACTCAGCATTTCAGCCTTCTGCAGTCGATAAATTGAGTACCCAGCTTACTGGGGGGAGGGGCAATGGGTCATCTGAATAATAAAATTACAAACTGTAAACCGCACAGAGAGTGCTTTAAGAACTATGGAGTGGTATATCACCATACTTTGCTTTTACCTCTGAAAACTAGAAGTATAATCCTCAGTTTGCATTATTGTCCAAATCCAGCAAATTCTATATTCAGGTCAAAATTGTACACAAATGTTATACAAGTAGCTCTCCTCTTAAGTGTGAGATCAAGTCGCAGTCCGATACTCTCACCCCATCAATCAATCAATCTTCATTTGTTGTCTCCGACCCATTAAAATTCATATATATAATATTTATATTATGAGGAAGCAATTAAAGCATTACAAGATAGTTAAAACAATATAAAATAAAAGGTAAATTGCCTATTATATACCATCAGTCAATCTTAATTTTGTGGTCTCTGGCTCAATAAAATGCATACATATAATATTTAAAATAAGAGGAATCAGTTAAAACATTTCAAGACAGTTATAAAGTGATAAGATAGGTTACCCATGCGTTGCTTTGGTATTAATATTATATACAATTAATCAATCTTAATTCTGCAGACTCTGACCCATTAAAATACATGTGATATTTAAAATAGATGAAAGCAATTAAAACATCTCACCACATCACATAAGCTCTCATATGGATCTTACATTTTGCATCCAGCAACACAAAATGAAGCCTCCAGTTGTTTATCAAGTTGAATTAATAATAATGTGATTTTGTTTGGATAAGAGGGGCTTAAATCACAGGTGCTGTGAGTTTTTCCTGGAACACTTTTAAATTGCTTTTCATTCCAATCTACTGCAATCCATCATTTTGTCTTAATACCATGACTTCTTGTGCTTTTTAACCTACACACACAAACACATACTGTATTTGTTTATTTTGGCCTCCTCCCTTTTAGGCTTCTACCAAGAGCGGAAGACCTGCCTTTGCAGCAGGCTTTTAATCATGAGTCTTGCACGCCGGTTTTTAGCTTAGTAAGTTTGTTTTTCAAGTTTTTGATCGTTTTAAATCATTTAACGTCTTCCACATTACTATAGGTTTAATTTCTTTTTAACCCATAGTCTAATGTGTTTTTTTTAATTCCACTTGTTTTCATGTCGCTAGCCACCTCAAGTCCCCCCCGCAACCCACCCCAATTAGGTAAAAGGCAACCTACAGAGGACACTCTTATCAATAACATTAATCATTTCTTTTCTCCAAAAAGTGGGGGACACCCAGAGAACCCCACAAAACCTCTCGTTGTGCAGCAGCAGCAGCAGCCAGAGCACAGAAACAAAGCTGACAAGCACTCCCGGGAATGGAAAACTCACAGGCACCACCGCACCCTTCGGCAGCTGCAGAAACTGTATCTGCGACATGATGAGACCAAGTTTCCTGAAGTATCCTGGCAACCGGCTCCCATCAGCTCGAAGCGAAGCCGGTGACTTTCCGTGGAGACTACAAGTCCCGTCATGCAATGCGGCCCCACCCCTCTCCTCCTTAGACGATCTTGTAACTCGGGCAAAGGAGAGCGTGAGTCGGTTTCCGCAAAATAAATAAAGTGATCGCAACGTCTTGTAGGGATGGTGTAGAAAAGTTCCAGTGCAATTGTTAAGTAAACCCTTCTAGCAGAGGGAGGGGGGTGGGGTGGTCCTAGGTGTGAGAGAAAGGTTTCAATTTTTTTTTACTTCGCTGTAACCAATTCAGTTTAAAGTTTTTTAAAAATACAATAAAACTACAGCAGCAGTATACGTCAATAATTAGAAAAAAAATAAAGCTTATATATATAGACACATACACATATACACATACATATACATATATACACACACAGTATATATATAATGTGTGTGTGTGTGTGTGTGTGTGTGTATATATAGTATATAATGTATATAATGCGTATATATATATAGTATATAATGTATATAATGTATATAATGTCTGTGTATGTGTGTGTGTGTATATATATATATTGTATATAATGTATATAATATATATATAATGTATATAATTGTGTGTGTGGATGGATAGATAGATAGATAGATAGATAGATAGATAGATAGATAGATAGATAGATAGATAGATAGATAGATGATAGATAGATAGATAGATAGAAGCATTAGAGGTGTACAGATGTGGTTTTGGATTATCACTCCCAAAATCAGCTACCTGGGGAATTCTGGGAATTGTAATCTAGAAACAAATCTCATCCACGCAATAAATGGGAGATCTCATTGAGGTTGATCCCCTGTGGTGCAATGGATAGACTGCGGAGGCAAAGCCTCCTAAAAGACAGGTTCAAATCTCCAATTGGGCATGGAAACTCACCGGTGGGGTGGGGGGGGGGGGAAGGAGAGAGAACCACTCCTTGAACATCTCACATACCTATTAGGGTTGCCATTGGTAAGAAGCATAAGCACACATAGGACGTGCATAAAGGTTGTTATGTGCCATCCAGTTACTCCCGACTCATGGCGACCCTATCAATGAGCGATCTCCAAAATGCCGTACCTTCAGCTGCACAGCTCCTGCAAACTCAAACAGGCACATACAGCAAAATAGGAGCCTCTCCAAATTGTTTGTCAAGAAAAAGGAAAGTAGCATTGTTCTTGTAGGTTTTTCGGGCTATCTGGCCGTGCTCTTCTGACTCCTGTCCTCTGAAGATGCCGGCCACAGAGACTGGCGAAATGTCAGGGAGAAAAAACCTCAAGAACACGGCCAAAGAGCCTGAAAAACCTACAACAACCATCAGATCCCAGCCGTGAAAGTCTTGAAAGTAGCATACTTCACCAATGTCCTGGTGTCACCAATGAATTGCAGTTCTCTCTCAGAGAACTTAAATACATAAAGTCTCAGAAGTTGCTCATTCAGGTCTTCATGTTATACAGTTTGAATACCATATCATAGACATATTATTTATCATTGTAAAAGAACATACAGTATTCCACAGTCCATATTTTTTTCAGGAAAAAAACAGCTTTGGGGGGAAATGGGGGGAAAATTTTCCCCAGTTTTTTCTATTCCCCCATGGCCTTCCCATCTCTAACTGCAACAACCCTTAAAAACGAGACAGCATAAGGACAAATGTAATTATATGTTGTGCAGTTATATGTGTTGTGCAGTTATATGCATGTACTCACAGACAAGAGAATCTTAGGTGCCCCAACACAGAATTTCTGTTCAAAGGCCTTACAATGACTGCAAATACAGAACTTGAATGACTTTGCTGGAACAGACTGAATCATCCAGAAGAAGATCATGTGACCCCAAAGTTTCCAGCCACTTCTGTACCTAAATCCCCCTGAGCCTATTTCTTAAAACAAACAGATCTTAGTGATTCACAGCCATTACCAAGGCTAGCTCCAAACTCTGGCTGCCTGGCTACTTGCGCTCTATGTAACCTTTTTTGACAATAGCGCAATGTGCTGTACGGTACTTTGTGTTCATATTATATACTGCCAAGGCTATTCTGGAACTTTGGCAGCCATGCTGCATATTTATCAAGCCACAAGAAGAGAGACAGCTTTGGAAACAAAGCAGGGCTTGAACTAGCGGCGGTGATTGAAATCAAGATCTGGAACAAGACTGAAAGACAGTTGCCATCTGCCTGTGTTAATTCAGGCTGCTGTATTTTTGATTAACAGGTATTAGATCAAACAATTTAAAAGACATTTTGATCAGTAAAAAGGCACCCTTTGTTATAGACATGAAGTTAATTTTTGACAGTTCTGCAATTTGGGAGTGCCAGAGGTGGGGAGTTTGATTTCCCATTGTGCCTCCTAAAACAGCCAGCCTGTGTAGCCTTGAGCAAGCTGCATGGTTCCAGAGCACCCCTACCCTGAAAAAGGGAATGGGAAACCACTTTTGAGTAGTCTATATGTAGAAAACCCTGAAAAGGGTCACTATAAGTCAGAACTGAGTCGCTGGCACATATTTATTATTATGACTACTTTTTAAAGAAAAAAAATGGATGCACACATTTTTAAACAGAGCTTGGAGATGCTACCTTTTTTTGGGACTAAATCTTGCAGAATCTTTGGACAGTGACCATGTTGCCTGGGGTATTTAGTGAGCTATAATCCAAAGAAGTAAACTTTGCAAGCTTCCAACAAGTGTCACCTAAGAAGAGTCATGCATGCTGCCCTGTTTGGGCATCCAGGAAACACCTTTTTTTTACAGGGCCAGATCAAGGCATGTTTGAAAACGTATGCTATATAAAGCCCAAGAGGCCCTGCAGCGTTACCAGAAGAAGGGTAGTATTCTAACAATTACGCCAGAGTTTAAGCTTAGTAATTTTTACACACATTCACACACATATATATTAAAGCTTGTCCTTCAAATTCCAAAGCCTTAAATAGTAGTTCCTTTAGCTAGCATATAAATCTAACACTGCTCTTTTAAGAAACATGAGTGCATTTGTCAGATGTTTCCCCTTCTCCTCCGTAACTAGAGAAGAGCAGATCCACCAAATCAATTAATTGACAAATCCATTATGATTGATCAAATCAGGAAACTTTTATTTCCAGGTATGTTTAAATAAAGCGGCCAAAGTTTCTGTTGCTGCCTGGATGCGAGGTTGTCTAGAATTCAGAAACAGAGGAATCAAGGCTCAAAATTTGTTCTGCCATTCCTTCAATTGCTTATAGTATTTTGAAAAAAACTAACTTTGCGTCACAGGCCACTAAAATGCAGAAAATATAAAACAAGGTTGAAAAAGTATGATACATCACTTGAATGCCGGGTCATTTTAATAGTCGTTTTATGTAAAAGAAAATTAGGATACATAAGCATAAACATTTATACTAGGCTATACTGAAAGATGGTTTTTAAAAAGTGTTTTAACCTCATAATTCTCTTTTTTTAAAAATAAGAAGAAACTTGATGTTGGGAGAGCACATGAAGACCTAACAGAAACCCTTCCTCTATACACAGCTAGTTGATATGTGAGATTTTAAGTGGAGGCTGAATGGTTGTTCCACAATCAGTCAAATGCTGCCAGGCAACATCATGAAAACAGATCTCCTTAGTGGTAGCACCTATCTTTTGAAATTTTGTTCACTAGACTAGATGATGAGAGAAACAGAATACGCATATTCAACTTCCACTGCTCATTGACAATTTACCGTATTTTTCGCTCCATAAGACGCACCTTTCCATAAGACGCACCAATTTTTTAGGAGGAGAAAACAGGAAAATATAATCTGTTTTCTTCGCTCCATAAGACGCACAGACTTTCCACACACACCCTGTTTTGTGGGGGAAAGGTGCGTCTTATGGTGCGAAAAATACGGTACCTTTTTTTGTAAGCATCCCCTGGCCAGCCATTATTCCCACTGTGCTTTTTCCTTTGATGGTTGAAATCTTTTTAAATTATAAATTACTTATTGTTGTTGTATTGCTTATGTCTTACACCTATTATGCATGTATCTTTAATGAAAAACACCTGGATGTCGTCATATCAAACAGAATACAGTATTGCAACTAAGTATGTAAATAAGTAAGTAAGTAAATATGCATGCAGAAGGTTCAAGATCTCCAGGCAAAGGAGGATCAGATAGCAGGTGGGAGTGGTTCATGTTCTGGCATCTCAGGATGAGATCCCTGTGTAGATTGCAGGCCACCTATAGTAACAGGTGATATGAAATATCTTTGCCAGAAAACTGCTATGAATCCAAACAGACCATTATGGGCAGGTTAGGCAAATCCTCAGAACTCATGTAAGGCTATTTATTTATTTATTTATTTATTTATTTATTTGACTTATATACCGCCCCATAGCGCTACAAGCACTCTCCGGGCAGTTTACAATTTTTAATTATACAGGCTACACATTGCCCCCCAGCAAGCTGGGTACTCATTTTACCAACCTCGGAAGGATGGAAGGCTGAGTCAACCTTAAGCCGGCTACCTGGGATTTGAACCCCAGGTCGTGAGCATAGTTTTAGCTGCAGTACAGCGTTTTAACCACTGCGCCACGAGGCATATCTCGCCCATCTGGTCTGGTCCAGTGGTTCTTAACCTTTTTGAAAGAAACGCCCCTTGAGCCATTGAGGAAGTTATCATCGCTTCCCTTCCCGCGATTTATTTATTTATTTATTTATTTATTTATTTATTTATTTATTTATTTATTTAAGACACTTAAATCCAATGACCCCTGAAAACAAAATTAAATTCCAAGAAAATGAAATGCCCCCAAAAAGTAACATTTAATGATTTAGTTGCAAGTGAATTTTAAGACGCAAAAAGAAATATAAAAAGGGCATAAAAACAAATGCAGGAACTAAAAATTTCAAGACAAAAAGTCTGAAACTAAATTAAAATTGGAGGAAAATATATATCCATGCACACTGTAAAAAGGCTGCAGCCATCTTCACAGGTTTGGCTTGCTCCAGCGCCCCCCTACCGTCCCCCTTCTGCTTCAGCGCCCCCACACCGCCCCTTTTTGTTCTACCGCCCCCCTGAAAAATGAAATTGCCCCCTGGGGGGCATTATCGCCCACGTTAAGAACCACTGGTCTAGACGTGCCACCCTTCCTTGTGCCCGCTGTGCTGGTTTTGCAGCTGCCTATGTTGCCACCATTATCCAAATTATCCTGCGAATAATTAAGCTGAAGGGAATGTGTGTTCTGTGCCTTGGAAACCATGGATAAGGGTCACCCGAGGTCAGAACCAACATGATGGCACCCAATTATTATTATTATAGATGTATTTATATGAGTGAAAGTATGGGGAAAGGAAAAGCTTGTGAAAAATGAGATCGCCCCCTGGGGAGCCTTATCGCCCACGTTAAGAACCACTGGTCTGGTCGACCACTCTGGGTGGCTTCCAATAAGGTGTATATGATAAAACATAAGAATTTTACAAACAGTCCATAACACATACAATAATAAAACAAATAATAAATGAAAGAAAAAATAAATAAAGAATTAAATATTGACAGGAGGGAAGGCCTGAACATACAACCATGTTTTTAGTTGACTCTTAAAAGTGCCCAGCGTAGAGGCTGCACGAATATCCAGAGGAAGGTTATTCCAGAGGCGAGGAGCCACCGCCGAGAAGGCCCGGTTTCGTGTCCTTTCCTTCTGGGCCTCCCTCGGCGTTAGGCACCACAGCCTCACCTCCTGGCTCGTGCAGGTGATCCGAGTAGATTTAGGTGGGAGCAGGCGTTCCGCCAAGTATCGGGGTCCTAAACCGTTTAGGGCCTTATATGTAAGCATTAACACTTTGAAGTCAATGCGGAAACGGATGGGCAGCCAGTGCAACATGGCCAGAGTAGGAGAGATATGTTGGTATTTTCTCATTCCAGTAAGGAGTCTGGCCGCCGCATTCTGCACCACCTGAAGTTTCCGCATCAGCTTCAAAGGAAGCCCCACGTAGAGTGTGTTACAGTAGTCTAATCTAGAGATTACGAGCGCATGTACTAAGGTAGTGAGCACCCCTGTGTCTAGGTAAGGTCGCAGCCGGGCAATCCGCCAAAGGTGGAAAAAGGCGGTGCGGACTACCGACGCCACCTGCGTTTCCATGGTGAGCGTCGGGTCCAGGTGTACCCCTAGGCTGCGGACCCCACTCTTCGCGGCCGGGGCCACCCCCCCAAACATGAGGGAGTTTCCCAAGCCACCATCCACAGGGCCACCCACCCTCAGAACGTCCGTCTTGTCCGGGTTCAGCCTCAGCCCGTTCTCCTGCATCCATTGCAGTAGGGCCCCCAGGCAGCGCTGGAGGGACAGGACAGCATCTCCTGCAGTGGGTGAAAAGGAGATGTAGAGCTGGGTGTCATCAGCATATTGATGACACAATGCTCCACACCCCCTGATGACCCCACCCAGCAGCCTCATATAGATGTTAAACAACATTGGGGAAATAGTCCAACCCTGTGGAACCCCACATTTGAGACTCCACGGGGCCGAAATACTCTCCCCAAGCTGCACTCTCTGGGGGCAGTCCTCCAAGAAGGAACGGAACCAGGCCAGAGCCAAGCCACCGATACCTAAGAGAGCCTCCCCAGGAGGATACCGTGGTCAACAGTATCGAAGGCCTCCGAGATGTTGAGGAGGACCAACAAAGATATTTTACTCCTGTCAGCCTCCCTCAACAAGTCATCGTACAGGGCGACCAATGCAGTCTCTGTACCGTGGCACGGCCTGAAGCCCAACTGAAATGGATCTATAATTTTCTAGTTCCTTGTATTCAAAGTTATCAAAAGAATGAAAGGATTTGTGTCCAGATTTTATTTCAGTTAATTTCTCAATGGTCTGCTTCTGCTGTTCTCAGAAGACATGAAGATTCCTTCTTATTCATTTGAAATTGCAAGAATATCCGTAAGGATTCAGTCTATACAAATCTAAACTATAAAGCAAGGGTAAAGAACCTCCAGTCCTAGGACCACACATAGATCTGGGCTTCATTTCAAAAGACCTTTGCAAGAGATTGTTTCAGATCTTGCTGAGATGAAGGGTCCATCCCTCCCACCACCACTTACTGGGCAGACTGGAAAAGCAAAAGGGAGGACAGAGAGGTATCCAGCTACTTCTGCGTCTCACCTCACCTGCTGCACCTATAACCAACTATTTGAAAGGAGCCTAGCCTTTCATTCCCATTCTATAGCTGAGGTCCTTGATCTGTGCTCGATGGACATCTGGAGGGGTTAAGGATAGGCTCAGAAGGCCATTTTGTTGTTTAGTCGTGTCCGATTCTTCGTGACCCCATGGACCAGAGCACGCCAGACCCTCCTGTCTTCCACGGCCTCCCGGACTTGGGTCAAATTTATGCTGGTCGCTTCGATGACACTGTCCAACCATCTCGTCCTCTGTCGTCCCAATCTCCTCTTGCCCTCACACTTTCCCAACATCATGGTCTTTTCCAAGGAGTCTTCTCATGAGATGGCCAAAGTATTGGAGCCTCAGCTTCAGGATCTGTCCTTCCAGTGAGCACTCAGGGTTGGTTTCCTTCAAAATGGGCAGGTTTGTTCTCCTTGCAGTCCAGGGGACTCTCAAGAGTCTCCTCCAGCACCACAATTCAAAAGCATCAATTATTTGGCGGTCAGCCTTCTTTATGGTCCAGCTCTCACTTCCATACATCGTTACTGGAAAAACCATAGCTTTGACTTTGCAGACTTTTGTCAGCAAGGTGATTTCTCTGCTTTTTGAGATGCTGTCTAGGTTTCTCATTGCTTTCCTCCCAAGAAGCAGGCGACTTTTAATTTCGTTGCTGCAGTGATCATGGAGCCCAGGAAGGTAAACTCTGTCACTGCCTCCATATCTTCCCCTTCTATTTGCCAGGCGGTGATGGCCATATACACAAATAATATCCCCTTCCATTTCTTTTTTGTTACTTTGAAAATTGCCTTTCTGGATAGAGGCCTTGCGAGCTTTTGTTAAAAAAGGGTCTGTGACCCAAAAAAAGAAGCCTGGTTATATAGGAAATTAAGACTAAAATAAATAGATTAAGTATATTTAGATGAGGTGGCCTAGTCTCATCCCTTGGTTCTGAGATTTGAAAGGCCTGCTAAGGTTGCCTGCAGTTTCTGAGGGAATATTAACACACTGCTGCTGCTTTTCCACTGTATTATGCAGGGCTGAATGTATTCCCAGTAAAGCAGCTGCCATTTGTTTATTTCTGTGCTAGTTGTTTACCTGCCAAATGCTGCTTTCTGTTCTCCATAACCAGCTCCTTGCCTCAGGAATGGAAACCCACAAACCCTCTCATGAAACTCATTTTTGAGCTAGCTGCTTTTCAGTAATTTTCCATTTAGCCCATATTCATTCCTTGTTGGTTTGGCATTTTTGGGAGGGAAAAAGAGACAGGTTTGGCAGGAAAAGAAGAATTTTAAAGCGCTTGGGGATCAGCACATTGTTGCATTCTGGATTTGCCTCTCATTATTCAATCCATATACCCTGCTTTCTCCTTCTGCTTGCATTCACGCACTGAAAGCTTTCACAAGATTTCTGCACAATTCACAGTGTAGTGTCACATGACTGAGAAGAATTTTAAACAAGACCATAAACAGGAGACAATTTCTGCTATTTATTCGTTATTAATGTTTTTCTAGAGCACCTCTACAGTCTTTGCTTTTGTCTTCTTAGAACACAAGGCTGTTCTTTGGGTGTTGTTGCCTTGCAAATACCATCAGCCCCAGCCAGCATAGCCAGTTGTGAGGGATAATGGGAACTGTAGTCCAAGATGCTCTGTAGGGCAACATGTTCCCCAGTTCTGCTTTATAAGTGTCCTTACAAATTATCAAAACGGGGCTCACAACAACGAACAAGAGAATCAAAATATTTGGTTACAAGAAAACAACTGCAGAGTTGATTAAAAGACAAAAGCATGGATTGCAGAGCAAATACAGTACATCTGAATCAAAACCACTAGAGAAAACTAGGAAATAATTTTGGCTGATGCTAAGCCAGCCTCTTCAAGGAGAGCACTCCCCATCCATGCTGGTACCTCTGCAGAAGCCAATGGCCACCCAACACACCTTTAGTAAAGTCAAGGAAAGGTCGTCCAAGAAGATTTCTAGGCCAAAACTGGTAGGCATGGAGAAAGACCATGCTTCAGATACCCATCTCACAAGCCATACCAGCATCTTAAGTTGTACCAAAAAGGGATCAGAAATCAGCAAAGATGGGGAAGTGCTGGCATACAATACTGCCTGGTGCCAATTAGCAAACTCACAGGCCTATCCTGAAGGAACTAAATTATCCAGATGGCTTTCAAAGACAAAGCCATGCAGGATACATTTCAAATACTGTACTCTCATCAGGCAGTCCCCAGCTGATTGCTGAAGCAAGGCTCTTCTGCCTGTCCAGAAAGGGGCCATTAGCTGATAAAAGATGCCCTAGAGCAGTGGTTCCCCAACCCGGGGCCTCCAAATATTCTTGGACTTCAACTCCCAGAAATCCTGGCCAACAGAGGTGGTGGTGAAGGCTTCTGGGAGTTGTAGTCCAAGAACATCTGGAGGCCCAAGGTTGGGGACCACTGCCCTAGAGCACAAAGACCAAGAGTGATTCAAGTTACACATTTTTAAAGCAATAATCTGATTTTAAAAATTAATTGTAATAATATATTAACTCTAATACAATCTGTTGTCTACTGATTTTATTTCTGTAGGTTTGCATATGGGTATACAAGGATTCTAAACTAAGGAACATTTTTCTTTCTTTGGAGTAGAAAAAGAAGAGGGCCAAGACCCATGCACACCATCTTGCACTCCCTGGAGGAAAGAGGGAAAATAAATGCAGCATGTCAAATAAATAACAAATAAAAACTGTGCAAGAGAAAGCAACTACACACACTGCTTTTCCTCTGCGTATCATCCAGTAGCACAAATGTGATTTTTCCAGATGTGTTGAAAAGCTTGTGTGAATAGCCCTTCAGTGTATATCTAAAAGCTGCAAAGCCATCCTTAATACTTAGGATTTTCCCGACTGAAGGTGATAGCAATATTTGCAGGACCCCAAAGACTTCAGAGCAAGGAAGCTGGAGAAGTGAATTAACAATGTGGGATTATCCCACTACATTTGAAGACAAAATATAAAATAATTCTAAAGTTTCCCCAAACTGAATTCAGCTCTTATATGAAACCCGATGGTATCTCTCGTCTAATGAAAATGTGGCATTTATGAGAAGAGAGTTTTAATTTACAGCTGATTAACCAGCTTCTAACATTAATGAAAATTTCTATTTGACTTTGCTATTTTTTAAAAAAATTATTTAAGGTTACTGGCCATAATTTTGATGTTGCTGGGAATTTGCATTGCCTTTGTTCTAGGGAACAACTTTTAATTATTAAGATGCCATAAGGAGACAGTTAAAAGCACAATCAACACAGAAAAATTACCCAACCCTGTCTCCATCATACGTTGTCCCTCTCCATTTTGCAGAATCATCTCCATTTATAATTTAAATCCCGTTCAGAGCCTTTGGAATCCTTATTCATCTAGTTTAATGGCCTTATGCATTATTAAAAAAAATGCCTCTTTTGCAGATGAAAAGCTAATCTGCGACAAAGCACATTGCTCAAGACCACGGAGGGACTACACTAGTTTAGGCAAGGTTTGATTCTAGCATTCCCCAGTTCACATGCAGGATTAAACTAAAAAGAAAAGAAAACCACCCTACCAAAGTAATTGAGTTCTTGGCTTAAATCCAGTATCAGTAGCACAGAAGGCTCCTCTATTTCTCCGTAGGATCTGTGCCAGTCATTAAGCTCAGGACAGGAGGAACTGGGAGATTTTCTCAAGTAGATTTTAGGGTAGTGACAAAGTGGGACACAATCCCGCTTTAAGGCAAGCCAGCCAAGTTCATTACCCACCTGCATTCTTACCAGAAACAGGTTAGAGCTGACATCTCTATTCCCTTGCTTTGTGTATGTGTGAATGCTTGCCCGCCTTCTTCTGTGTGCCTGTGTTTGTGCATGTGTGAATATTCAGTTTTGCCTCCCACTGTATTGCCACTGTAGTTCAGAGGTTTAGGTATCTGGCGGCAGAACCAACGGTTGGGAGTTTGATTCCCCACTGTGCCTCTTGCAAATAGAGCCAGCCTGTGGGGCCTTGGGAAAGCTGTACATTCCAAGGGCTCCCCAAAGAAAGAAATGGTGAAACTACTTCTGAGTATTCTCTACCCAGAAAATTCTGAAAAGTGTTGCCATTAAGTCAGAGTTGACTTGGCGGCCCATGATTATTATATTACTACTAGTTCTGCTCATCTTTTTTTTTTTTTTTTTTTTTGGCCAGGTGATGCCAAAAATCCGTCGGAGGCAACACATATGGAAAGTGTTCAGCTTCCTCTCCTGCCGTGCACAAAGGGTCCAGGACTCACTGCAGTACAGGAGTGTGCTGCAGTACAGGAGTGTGCTTTTTTGGCATCACCTGGCAGGACAAAGTCCCAAACAGAGTAGTCCTAGAACGAGCTGGAATATTCAGCATGTATACATTACTGAAACAGCGACGTCTACGTTGGCTTGGGCACGTCATGAGAACGGCTGATGGTCGGATTCCAAAGGATCTCCTGCATGGAGAATTAGTGCAGGGAAATCGCCCCAGAGGGAGACCACAGCTGCGATACAAGGATATCTGCAAGCGGGATCTGAAGGCCTTAGGAATAGACCTCAACAGATGGGAAACCCTGACATCTGGAGGCAGGCAGTGCATCACGGCCTCTCCCAATTTGAAGAGACCCTTGTCAGCAGGCTGAGGCAAAGAGGAAGTCACAAAATCAGCAAAACCAGGGAGCTGGACAGGGGACAGATTGGATTTGTCTCCAGTGTGGAAGAGATTGTCACTCTCGAATTGGCCTCTTCAGCCACACTAGACGCTGTTCCAAGTCCTCCATACAGAGCACGTCACCATAGTCTTTCGAGACTGACGGATGCCTAACTATAAGCTCATCTTTGCTGTCCCTTCTAGCCAACCCATCTAGTGGAGACCAACTGCTACTCTTTCAGGAGCTTACATGGGTCTGCAGATAGGAAAGGAGGAAGGGCAAGGGCTGTGCACTAACAGAAGTTTACTTGTGAAACATTGGCCCCAATCCTGTTGCTTACCATAGTAAATTGCACTAGACTAGGTACATTGAATCAATGGGGATTTTAGTTATTCAAAGATAGTCCATGAGTTCAATTGAGTCAACTGAAACTAAAGTCACAAAGTAGGCCCATTTAAAGCAATGAGCTGACTCACCAAATCCCTGTTGATTCAACGGGCCTACTCTAACATGCTTTACTGCATCACACAGCATTTTGGCCAAGGGTTGTGTCCCTTTCTTCCTACTAGTGTATTTGTATTGATGGCAGAAAGTGAGGAGGAATTAAAGAGCCTCTTAATGAGGGTGAAAGAGGATATGCAAAAAATGGTCTGAAGCTCAACATCAAAAAAACTAAGATCATGGCCACTGGTCCCATCACCTCCTGGGAAATAGAAGGGGAACATATGGAGGCAGTGACAAATTTTACCTTCTTGGTCTTCATGATCACTGCAGATGGGGACAGCAGCCATGAAATTAAAAGAAGCCTGCTTCCTGGGAGGAAAGCGGTGGCAAACCTAGACAGCATCTTAAAAAGCAGAGACATCACCTTGCTGACAAAGGTCCGCATAGTCAAAGCTATGGTTTTTCCAGAAGTGATGTATGGAAGTGGGAGCTGGACCATAAAGAAGGCTGACGGCCAAAGGATTGATGCTTTTGAATTGTGGTGCTGGAGGAGACTACTGAGAGTCCCCTGGACTGCAAGGAGAGCAAACCTATCCATTTTGAAGGAAATCAACCCTGAGTGCTCACTGGAAGGACAGATCCTGAAGCTGAGGCTCCAGTACTTCGGCCATCTCATGAGAAGACTCCCTGGAAAAGACCCCGATGTTGGGAAAGTGTGAAGGCAAGAGAAGGGGACGACAGAGGACAAGATTGTTGGACACTGTCATCGAAGCTACCAACATGAATTTGACCCAACTTCAGGAGGCTGTGGAAAACAGGAGGGCTTGACGTGCTCTGGTCCGTGGGGTCACAAAGAGTAGGATAGGACTTAACTAAACAACAAAAATAACTACACTTCAAGTTACCACAGATTGACACCACTTTGATTGCCATTGAAACCTGCAATGCATAGTTTCGTAGGGGACTAGACATCTTTTGTTTTACTTCTAGGAAGGGCAGTAGATTTCTAGCAGGAAATTCTAAGTATTTCACCAAAATAGAAAGTCCAGGATTCTGTAGTAAGGCACCATGGCTGTTAATATGGTATTAACTGCTACAGCTGTTTGCCTTTGAATTGTGGTGCTGGAGGAGACTCTTGAGAATCCCCTGGACTGCAAGGAGAACAAACCTATCAATTCTAAAGGAAATCAACCCTGAGTGCTCACTGGAAGGACAGATCCTGAAGCTGAGGCTCCAGTACTTTGGCCATCTAATGAGAAGAAAAGACTCCCTGGAAAAGACCCTGATGTTGGGAAAGTGTGATGGCAAGAGGAGAAGGGGACGACTGAGGATGAGATGGCTGGACAGTGTCTGCAAAGCAACCAACATGAATTTCACCCAACTCCGGGAAGCAGTAGAAGATAGGAGGGCCTGGCGTGCTCTGGTCCATGGGGTCATGAAAAGTCGGACACGACTAAACGACGACGCTACAGCTGTTGAAAAAGTGAAGAGTGCTTTAATAAAACCAAAGAAGGAAAATATAACTCACCAAGATTATTTGTGTCTTTGAGGGATCTCTTAGAAACTGAGGAAGTTGACTTGTGAACAGAAGCTCACATTAAAACAAAGCAGTTAGTCTTTAAGGTGCAACGTTTCTGTCATTTTTATTTTTATTTTTTATTTTTTGGCCTGATATGCTAGCACAGACTACCATGGCTACCTCTCCTAAAACTCTTAGAACAAAAAATTCTAGTCCCCCTCCTTGGCCCTTGTGACTGCCTACGCTCCAAATACCACCGTGCAGGAGGCAAAATGTAGCAAAGCTTAAATGGGCCACTGTAATAATTAATGGGTCTCTCCTGGAGGGCAGATTTCCATCTGCCCTCAAGGAAACACTCATTAGGCCCATTAGGAAGAAACCAAGTTTGGCGGTGGACAAGATTGGCAATTATAGGCCCGTCGCCAATGTTTCCTTCCTAAGCAAGGTGGTTGAGAGGGTGGTGGCAGATCAGCTTCAGGCGCACCTGGATGAAACAGATGCCCTGGATCCATTTCTGTCGGGCTTCAGGCCGCGCCATGGTACAGAAACGGCTTTGGTCGCCCTGTGTGATGACCTATTGAGGGAGGCCGACAGGGGAAAAGTGTCCCTGCTGGTCCTCCTCGATATCTCAGCGGCCTTTGATACCATTGACCACGGTATCCTCCTGGGGAGGCTCTCTGAGTTGGGAATTGGTGGCCTGGCATTGGCCTGGCTCTGTTCCTTCTTGGAGGACCGCCCCCAGAGATTGGGGGAGAATGTCTCGGCCCCGTGGGGTCTCAACTGTGGGGTCCCACAGGGGTCGATTATCTCCCCAATGCTGTTTAACATCTATATGAGGCCGCTGGGTGGGGTCATCAGGGGATGTGGAGCTCAGTGTCATCAGTATGCTGATGATACCCAGCTGTACATCTCCTTTCCACCCACCACAGGAGATGCCGTTCTGTCCCTTCAGCGCTTCCTGGGAACTGTACTGCAATGGATGCAGGAGAACGGGCTGAGGCTGAACCCGGACAAGACGGAGGTACTGAGGGTGGGCGCCCCCACAATCGGGGATTTGGGAAACTCCCTCACTTTTGGGGGGGTGACCCTCTCCGCCAAGGATGGGGTTCGCAGCCTGGGGATCCATCTGGACCCGGCGCTCACCACGGAATCTCAGGTGGCGTCGGTTGTCTGAACCGCCTTTTACCGTCTCATGCGGATAGCCCAGCTGCAGCCCTATCTCGAGGTGGGGGCGCTCACTACGTTGGTGCATGCGCTCGTAATCTCAAGATTAGACCACTGTAATGCGCTCTACGTGGGGCTGCCTTTGAGGCTGTTGCGGAAACTACAGGTGGTGCAGAATGCAGCAGCCAGACTTCTTAGTGGTGTGAAAAGATACCAACATGTTTCGCCCACTCTGGCCGCATTGCATTGGCTGCCCATCCGTTTCCGCATCGACTTCAAAGTGTTGATGCTTACATATAAAGCCCTAAACGGCTTAGGGCCTCGTTACTTGGCAGAACGCCTACTTCCACCAAGTTCTACCCGTGTCACTCGCGCGAGTCAGGAGGTGAGGCTGAGGAGCCTAACGCCGAGGGAGGCCCGGAAAGAAAAAACAAGAAACAGGGCCTTCTCGGCGGTGGCTCCTCGCCTCTGGAATAACCTTCCCCCTGACATTTGCGCGGCTCCCTCATTGGGTACTTTTAAAAAACAACTAAAAACACTGATGTATCGGCAGGCCTTCCCGTTTATCAACTCCTGATCCCCCTTTCCTTCTATTCCCTAGTTCCCATCTTGTCGCAACTTTCCTTTGTATTATGATTTTAACTGTATTGTCGTTGTTTTTATTGCTGTAAGCCGCCTAGAGTAATCTTAATTTATTAGATAGGCGGGATATAAATAAAATAAATAATAATAATAATCTCTTCTCTTTTTCTCCTAAAAGTCTAATTTTGCCAGCACCACACCTGTTACACAAGCTCCCCTAAAATTCATGAGAATTGCTCAGAGCCCCGGAACAATTCTTGCCAACAGATGCCTTTGGCAGATTGCGCTTCTTGATTCTCTAGTATTTCCTAGCTCTTCTTAAAATTTTGATTAATTTAACACATCAAAGAGAGAACACTGTCTAGTCTTCTTTGTACACTCATGTGGACCTAACTTGCATGTGCCCACGGGAGCACCTCCTGCAGTTTTAACAAGCCACCCACAAATCCTTATAATCTTCTTCCCTGTATTCACATTTCACAAACTGAAGGCCAGCAGAATAGAAAAGAAAAACAATAGCTTCTGCTCTCCCTTTGAAGTGTTGCATGTTCTAGAAAGAGACTTTCCCAATGTCGATAGCCTTCAGATTTACCCTGCAGTCAGGGCCAGCCCTATCATTAGGTAGAAGGTGGCAGGTGCAGAGCTGTGGTAGCCCTCCATCTGTTTCTCCTAGATATCTTGTCCTTTCTCCTCTCTGGAAGGTGAGAACTGTCTTGAGCCAGCCGCACTTTAACAGAACACTCCGGCCCATTACTTGACAACTTTGGATATGTAAATATAAAACAATGCTAGCCATAACAAGACTTATGAAGATAGGTTTTGGTTCCCCCCCCCCCGCCGAAAAGCACAAGAGTACAACATATATGTGTGTGTGTGTGTGTGTGTGTGTGTGTGTGTGTGCGCGCGTGCGCGCGCATACGTTTTAGGGTCTAGTTTTGTGATCTTAATGGAGCTGTCTCCTACCTGGACTCTGATAGCCAGTTGCAACAGCTAGGCCTTGGATGTCAATGAAGAGCCTGGCAGTGTAACAATTGCATACTCCAGCAGTTTCACGTCTGTTGGGATATCATTTGGTGTACCGTGGGAAAGCTGTCCCCCTTTCGCATGTTAGATGATAAGGGTAGGTAGCATACTTCCAAACTTTTGTTTTTTTGCCATGGGCCTGTTTGATCCACCTTCCCAGACAAAAATGGAGCTATATTTAAAATGGCAGGAAGTCTGTATTCTTTAGTAACCTATTTATCTGGTTGTGTCTTGTCTACTCCCTGTAAAAAGTGGCAGTAACCCAGAAAGACATTTAAGGTTTTAAAAGGTCAAAAGCACGATTCTGGCCGGAGCCCAGCCAGAAAACAAACTAGGAACCAACGACAACATTTTAGGACTATTGTAAAATATTACTCAGTCTCGTAAATGGACTCAACTATTTATTATTTATTTTATTTATATCCCACCTATTAAGACCACTCTAGGCGGCTGTACTAGCACCAAATATGAAAGGTTTCTGGCAATTGTAATCTGATTTTGCTCCTCCCTCAAATGTTCCTTTGCAGCTTTGTTCTGCTCTCAAAACAAATAGAAACTCCTTTAAAAACATTTGCAAAGGGCTGGCAACATCAGTTCTCATGTCACTGCAAGTTATCAGCATCGATATCTAAATATCAAGCATTTGTTTCAATGGCAGCACTAAATCCTTCTTTGTTCTACCATTAGAATAGACTGCAAGTCCGAACAGTTACAGGCAAGTAAACCCTACGGAGATCAATTGACAAGACTTCTGTGCAAACACAGCTAGGCCAAAGGTAACAGGAGTTTTTCCAGGCATGCAAGAGTTTTCATAAATGTAGAAGCACATATATCTTTTTATCCCACAATCTTGTACATATATAGGAAATCCTGCATGGTTTCTGGGCACATTGAGACAACTACTGGCTGAACCTAGTATTGGACAGAAGAGAGATGTGAGACAGAAATATAATAAATCAATTTGCAATTTTGTGCAGTGTAACAAAGATTCCTATCGGAGTCCAGTTTTCTTTTGGACTACAAGTGCCAGAATTGTCCAGCAAAATGCCTACCAGCCCTGTTGGCTGGAAAATGCTGCCATATGTTCAACTCAGTGTTTTCAAGCTCTATATCCTACAAAGGAGCATGTCACAAGAGTCTGATAGCCAGCTGGACATGGCAGCGAGGTTTTATTCTCTATCACAGTTGCTCCATAAAAACACAAGGGGAATGTCTTTTTCTGTGTACTGCCCTACAGCATGTTGTAGGGCAGGGGTCAGGGGACTTTTTTACCTTTTACCCCCTAAAAATTTTATATATGCCGACATTACCCCTTGATTTGAAAGGAAGAATCTTGGTCACACATGGCCAGTTGAGCGGCGGTGCCTGCACCCGGGCCACTGCCGCCTCCTCTGCCGCCACCTGGCGGGGCTGCACTCAGTCCTTGGCCCCATGGGGGCAGCTCCCTTTCTTCGCCGACAGGTGGCTCCTGGGCAGCTGTCGAAGAGCAGCAGGTGGCTCACCCGCCGGGGGCGCCCGACACCGCCTCCTGCTCCCGCACCAGCTCCGGCGGCTGCTCACCAGGATGGCCACATTGGGCCTCGGCATCAAGGCTCCCGCGGGCCTTGCTGTTGAAGCACCGTGACAGCTACTGCACGGAGGGTGACAGGCTCTGCCAGACCTGGCCGGCCAGCACGGAGGCACCATCAAAAGAAGCCACATGGTCAGGCGAGTGCCGCTGCCACCCAATGGGTGCTGGGAGGCTGAGCCTGGTCTGGGCTGCCGTCATGGCCGCACCCTCCCCCTCTATCACAATCCACCTCTCCAGGCACTGGAAGGAAGGGCACTCCAGCCACTCAACCCGGCCTCATCCTCCACCATGGCCCATCACCAGCTGCCTTGGTTTGGTTGCAGCCGGGCCGAAGAAGAGGGTGGGAAGGGGGCGATCGGGCAGCCGGGGACCCTCCTCCAAGCAGAAGAGGAGGAGGAGGAAAGGGGTTAGAGTCGTGTCCTCATTACCTCCAGGATTTTCATTTTTACCCCATTTGGGGTAATTTACCCGTTCCCAGACCACTGTTGTAGGGGAATAATTTATCCGAGTGAGTTACAAACAGCTTTCCTCTTGCAACACTACAGGAAAAGTTGGTAGGGAAAAGATTTTTCCAAGAAAGCAATCTTTTACTGTTTTTGTTGTTGCTGTGTGCTAAGAAGCTGTTTATAACTTTTGGAAACACAATTAATTAACAACCCACACAGTAACTTTCACTCCTGTTACCAGTCCCCTAAACATGTGATACAGTCTGTCCTTCAGTGAGCTCAAATGGTAAGTTTAAAAAATGAGAGCATATGTAACATACAGAACTATTTTTCTTTTGGTAAGAAAAGCTCCTGGAGTTTTTGCAACAGCCCCCTGCACCATTTTGTAGCCTCCAGAATTCTGACCATTATGTAGAACTACTTGGATTCTTTTCACTTTGTAGTGCTTTTTGTTTTATTCATAAGATAACTATATTTAAAAGTATCTACGCATGTATATTTGAATGTAGTAATTCCACAAGGCCAACCAAAAACAGGGAACTGTTTTACTTAAAGACTTCATACTATAACTGCACTGTTATTTGCATTAGAAATAACTCTCCTTGTTATACAGACAACACATATGCAGTGATCTTCATTTAAATTGAAATATAAACATGCTGTGACTTGGAAAAGAGACTGCACTGTGGTATGAGTTATGCCAGTTTTGAGATCTACACCAGTTCACTTTGCTAAGTGGCACTCTCAGGTCTCCTAGCAAAGGCACTTGGGTGCAGGTCCAGCCTCTTTGAATAATCCCTAGCAGACAGCATTTCCTTTTGAGAACATTCAAGAGGTAGTAAATTCATTTATCTATCTACAGAACTACAGAAATGAAGTTCAGCTAACAAGGAGTTATTTGCATGCAGGCAAATACTAGGTGCTATTCACTGCAGCAGCCCTATATCGAACTCTGGATTAATAAACCTGCAACTTAAACTGGCAAGACCATCTGAAGATATGGACTACATTCTCCAAAACATACATCAAATTAAAGCTTGCTAGTTTTTAAGGTACCATATGATCTTTTTTTCCTGCAACAGACCAAAGCAGCCTCCTCACCCCTGCCCATTCAGCTTGGTTTCATTTCAGTGTTCCATCCCCATTTGTATAATGAGATATAAAATACCAAACCAGTCTGTTCAATATTTGCATCCACCCCACCCTGCCCACAAACTGCTTTTAGCTGCTGAACAGGTTTAATAAAACAGTAAACTAATTAGAAAGCCAGCTCCCCTCTCATTATTTCTAATAACAGTTTTCCCCTGCTTCTTGCCAGGAGTTAAAAGGAGCCATTTAAGTCCATTTGTTTTATCACATATCATCCGGTGCCACTAACACACTGCTAAATCTTTAACCCCTTAAAGACTGCTTCTAACTGCAGTTAACAGATGAAAACAGGACAGGCACTTTATCCTCCCAAAAGTCCTATCAACACCTACACAATGAGACAGTTCACTTGAACAGAAAGACATTACTGGAAAGACTTGTCAAATGGGTTTCTGCCAGGCAGCAATCTTAGCTGAACTCAACAACAATCTTCACATTTTCTCAAAGTGGCCCAGAGCTGATACAGCATGACCATTAACTCTGACCACCAAAAAAGGTAATTCTGCCTGTAACCCCATATCATTGCAATTATTTCAAGTTCACATGCTTCACCATTCTTCTGATAAAATCCAGTGTCTACTTAACCCCATATCTGACATCCCAACATCCCACAGAAAGCTTACTTCTAGAGACAGAGACTTAAAGTTCAAATAAATTTTATTACCAAAATTTCAGAATAACCAAACCAAATTGTCAGAGTAACCAGACCAAAAAGATACAAAAAACTGCAATGCTTTTAAAAATACATTTAACATTTTCCATGCTCTCTTGAAATGTTTTTCTCTCAGATGTAATGCTCAAGTTGTTATTTAAACAGTGAACATGAACTCAAATCCACTGACTAGCATGGGTATAAATAAAGAACAACACCTTGCTACCTGCAACAAAAACGTTTAAGCTGGCATCCCTTGGTGAAGCAGAAACTAACACCTCTCCCACACCCACACCCACCCCAGGAAATTCCCTCCAGCAATGACACTGACTGAATGGAGAAAACAATAACAGCAAGTGACAGTTACACTTAAAGTCCAGTCTATGGTAGCTTAATCCACTTCTTCAATGGTTGGCCCGGCACCTGGAGCACCACCTGCACCCGCTGCTCCGGCACCCTGGTACAATTTGGTAATGATGGGGTTGCACAGCTTCTCCAGCTCCTTCTGCTTGTGCTCGTACTCATCCTTCTCAGCCATCTGGTTTCGATCGAGCCAGCTGATCACCTCCTGGCACTTCTCAAGTATCCGCTGCTTGTCTTGCTCACTGATCTTGCCTTTCAGCTTTTCATCTTCAACAGTCTGCTTGATGTTGTAAGAATAGGATTCCAGGGAATTCTTGGCAACCACCCGTTCCCGGTTGGCCTCATCCTCCGCCTTGTAACGCTCAGCTTCTTGCACCATGCGGTCAATGTCATCTTTACTGAGGCGGCCCTTGTCATTAGTAATTGTAATCTTGTTCTCTTTGCCTGTGCTTTTGTCCACTGCTGTGACGTTAAGAATGCCATTTGCATCAATGTCGAAAGTGACTTCGATTTGTGGCACACCACGGGGTGCTGGTGGAATACCTGTTAGGTCAAACTTGCCTAGCAAGTTATTGTCCTTAGTCATGGCTCGTTCACCCTCATACACCTGCACCAGCACACTGTTCTGGTTGTCTGAATAGGTGGTGAAGGTCTGGGTCTGCTTTGTAGGAATAGTAGTGTTGCGTTTAATCAAGGCAGTCATCACACCACCAGCCGTCTCAATGCCCAGTGACAGCGGTGCTACATCAAGGAGCAGAAGGTCTTGCACATTCTCAGACTTGTCACCCATCAGGATTGCAGCCTGCACAGCAGCACCGTAAGCCACAGCTTCATCAGGGTTGATACTTTTGTTGAGCTCTTTGCCATTGAAGAAGTCCTGTAGCAACTTCTGGATCTTAGGGATACGGGTGGAGCCGCCAACCAACACAATCTCATTGATCTGCCCTTTGTCGAGCTTGGCATCACGCAGGGCCTTCTCCACAGGCTCAAGGGTGCCACGGAAAAGATCAGCATTGAGTTCCTCAAAGCGGGCACGGGTGATGGATGTGTAGAAGTCAATGCCATCAAACAAGGAGTCAATCTCAATAGAAGCTTGGGTGGAGGAGCTGAGGGTACGCTTGGCCCTTTCACAGGCTGTACGGAGCCGTCGGACTGCCCTCTTGTTGCCAGCAATGTCACGCTTATGCTTGCGCTTGAACTCCTCCACAAAGTGGCTCACCATGCGGTTGTCAAAGTCCTCGCCACCCAGGTGAGTATCACCTGCTGTAGATTTCACCTCAAAGATGCCATCTTCAATGGTCAAGATCGAGACATCAAAGGTGCCACCACCCAAGTCAAAGATCAGTACATTCTTCTCACCAGCTCTACTGCCTTTCTTATCCAAACCATAGGCAATGGCAGCAGCAGTGGGCTCATTAATGATGCGCAGGACGTTGAGGCCCGTGATGGTGCCAGCATCCTTGGTGGCTTGGCGCTGGGAGTCATTAAAGTAGGCAGGCACGGTGATGACAGCACTCTGGACTTTGCGTCCCAGATAAGCCTCGGCAATTTCTTTCATCTTTGTCAGCACCATGGAAGAAATCTCCTCAGGGAAGAAGGTCTTGTGCTCTCCCTTGTACTCGACCTGGACCTTGGGCTTCCCGCCTTCACTCACCACACGAAAAGGCCAGTGCTTCATATCGGACTGCACGGTGGGATCGTCGAATTTGCGGCCGATGAGGCGCTTGGCATCGAAGATGGTGTTGTTGGGATTCATCGCCACTTGGTTCTTGGCTGCATCTCCGATGAGGCGCTCGGTGTCCGTGAAGGCCACATAGCTGGGAGTGGTGCGGTTGCCTTGGTCGTTGGCGATGATCTCCACTTTCCCGTGCTGGAAAACCCCCACGCAGGAGTACGTGGTGCCCAGGTCGATGCCTATGGCTGGCGTCTTCCCCGACATAGTTGCAGCGGCGCGATGACAACCTTTCCCAAACGCTCCGAAAGCAAAGAAAAACCGCGATAGTCTCTCACGCCTCTTCCCGCGTATCAACAACACTCAACAGCGACTCAAGACGCGATATGTCGTTGCTCTGTTTCGGGTAGCTTTTATACCCTCAGAGCGCCCGCTTCTGGAACTTGCCAGAACCCAGCCGACCAATGACGTCGCTCCTTACCGCCCTCTGACCAATCGTTTCTCTATGTCCCCGCCTTTTCTTTCTGTCCGACCCAGAAGCTTCCAGAGGAGGCGGGCTTAGACTAGAAGGAGTGATGATCTTAGCGACCAATAAGGATTCAAAAACAAAGCCGAAACGGGGGCTGTGGGGGCGGACATATGGGCGGTCTTGAAACGCCTTCTAGGCGGCCGTTATGCAAATTTAGCTGAGCCGCTGGCCGGACCCTCCTATTGGTCTCGCGACCTGGGGGGGGCGGGGGAGGGAGTTTGACAGGTTTTGTTTAACTTTGGAGCTCGAGCGCCTTCTATTTGTTTCTAGGTGAGACTGGAAGATTTGAGGGCGCGCATCCCCCGAGGGCGGGTGGACTGAAGGAGAGAAAACCTGGGGAAAAAAACCTGGTGGCGGAAGGAGAAAGAGACCTCATATCTCGAGCTTTCTTAACTATCCCCAACAGTATTATTTTCACCTACCATTCCGCGCCAAAGTATGGAAAACTGCCTCTGAGAGCATGCAGAGCGCACTTGGCTTCGTTGCTGGGCGACCACTTTTTAACTGACAGAAAAATTAGAAGTGTCCACCTTTTATGAGTTTCTCTTTACTTAATACACTGGGAAAGGGAACGATAAGGCAGTTTTGTGATGTGAAACATACAAAGGTGTATGAAGAAACTGAGCAGGATCCTTCTTCCCCCTTTCCCTCAGAAAACGATTAAAATAATTTTACTGTCTCCAAATTAGAATACATCCATTTTATGGGTTTTTATTTATTTATGCGGGGAGGGGGGAAAGAGAAATTTAAAACAGATTTCTTACACTACGTGTGGAAAAAAATTGATTGAAAGCGTCCCCTACATTCCCTCATAATGTTAAAACTCGATGCCATCCTGTTAACTGATAGCCAAGAATTTCAGTCAGGGCATTCAGAAGCAAGCACTTCTTCACACAACAGTACTGGGAATCGCTGCAAAACAGATAGTGATGAATAGTAATTTAAGACCATTTTAAAAGGGCATAATGAAAAATAAACCACGAATGAAACTCCAATGTATCTGAAAAGCAGACTGGAGAGAAACAACAGGCTTTTGCCTTCATGCCCTGGGGTGGACGATTTGCAGCCATCTTGTGGAGTAACCACAGTTCAAAACAGGATACTATACTGTTTGCTTCAAATTAATTGTTAAAATTGTAATTCTATGATTTTATATTTTATATTGTTTGCTTTTATCTATGTAAAACTGTATATTTTAAATTGTTTTTACTTTCTATGTTGTGAGCAGCCCAGAGTAGACTATGTCTAGATGGGCGGCATAAAAATGCAATAAATAAATAAATATACTTTTGGGTTCTTTTGCCAAAATACCTTTTAAAATTGCCATTTATATGTGGAAATAGGCCCAATACAAAGTTGCTGCTAGGCATGTGTGACCAAAAGGTACCACTAAGATCTCTTTCAGTGTCACTAATCAGTCCTGGAGTATGGGAGGAAAATTCCATCTGGGTATGGGCAGAGTGTATTTTGCTCAGCGCAGACCAATACCATACTTTCCTAACCAAGCTCTTAGGAACTGAACCACCTCCAGAGAGCCACAGATTTGGTTCCATTTACAAACATCAGGTTTTCCAAATATGTGTTAAAAATGTACCATTCACACACAAGAACAATGATCAACATCTCAGAGGTTTATTTGTTTCAGTTTTATTCCACCCCTCTGACCAAAGACTACTCTGGCCAGTTTTTACAAACACACACACACAACACACAACACACACACACACACACACACACAATTAAAATACAAAATACAAGAAAGCAAAAATAAAAATAAAATAATAAAGTGCATTAAAATACTGTACGTTTCACGTGAGTAGGTGATTAAAGTGGCAGAATTAGGCAGAATTAAGCTAAAAGGGTCAGCTAGGATTCAGTGGGACTCAGGTGGCTTCCCAATAGGTGCATTGGGAACTCTGCCAGCTCCATCACAGAGATATTTCGCTAGATTCTGTGGTAACAGAATGCTGAACTAGATGGACTTTATTTTGCTCCAGCAAGGCAACTATTATGTTCTTCTATATGTATAAAAATTCTCATTTAATTCTCAAGACATATTGTAGCGGCTAAATACTTTAAATATTCAGCCTGCTTTGAAAAATCCAATCAGGCTTTTGGTCTCAAACAATGTACTGTAGATTTGTCCTCTTCAATGAGCTCATTGTGCATTGCCTAGAGAAAACAGATCCCTTTAAAGCATTCTCCTTTGTATCATCTTTGTGTATGGGGCATTGTACTCAAATGATGATAAATCACAGGTGCATGTTGTGACCAATTATATGCCCACTCCCCCTTATATAATGTCTTTGTTACCATACTACTGATGAGAATGCAAAACAAATGGTTACCAAATGAATGTCAAATTTACCTACTCATTCATTTTTGTTCATTTTGTTTCCTTTGATGGAAGAACCACAAAACTTTGTAAATACTGTAGCATCATATTATACAGCACAGATGTCAGTCAACAGACACTACTGTACACTGGACTAAGAGCAGGTGAAGTAATTGAAGGCAGCTTTCACTAGTATACATTACTATATTTGAGAATCAATGTGTAACAATTCATCTCTGCTGACCTCTTGTGGTTATCATCAGTGCTGCGTACATACACAACTACCCTGTGTTTCCCTGAAAATAAGACCTTAGTTAGGCATCCTTCAGTCTCGAAAGACTATGGTAACGTGCTCTGTATGGAGGACTTGGAACAGCATCTAGTGTGGCTGAGAAGGCCAATTCGAGAGTGACAATCTCTTCCACAATGAAGACAAATCCAATTGGTCCCCTGTCCAGCTCCCCGGTTTTGCTGGTTTTGGGACTGCCTCTTTGCCTCGGCCTGCTGGACAAGGGTCTCTTCAAATTGGGAGAGGCCATGCTGCACTGACATGCTGCTCAGATGTAAAGGTTTCCCATCTGTTGAGGTCCATTCCTAAGGCCTTCAGATCCTGCTTGCAGTTATCCTTGTATCGCAGCTGTGGTCTCTCTCTTGGACGCTTTCCTGCACTCATTCTCCAAACAGGAGATCTTTTGGAATCCGACCTTCAGCCATTCTCATGACATGCCCAAGCCAACATAGACATCGTAGTTTCAATAATGTATACATGCTAAAAATTCCAGCTCCATCTAGGAGTACTCTATTTGGAACTTTGTCCTGCCAGGTGATACCAAAAATGCGTCGGAGGCAACGCATATGGAACATGTTCAGCTTCCTCTCCTGCCATGCACAAAGGGTCCAAGACTCACTGCAGTACAGGAGTGTGCTCAGGACACAGGCTCTATAGATCTGGATCTTGGTATATGTCATCAGCTTCTTATTGAGCTATACTCTCTTTGTGAGTCTATTCCCTGAAAATAAGACCTAACCTGAAAATAAGCCCTAGTATGATTTTTCAGCATGCTCATAATATAAGCCCTACCCCAAAAATAAGCCCCAGTTAAGTGAAACCCTGCCCTCCACCCTTGTGCAACAACCAGAAGATGAGATGACTGTATTTGAATAAATGTACATTGTTGTACATGAAAAAATAAAAAAATTCCCTGAAAATAAACCCTAATATGTTTTTTGGAGCAAAAATTAATATAAGACCCTGTCTTATTTTCGGGGAAACACGGTATGTATGCTAAGAGTGGCTTAAGCACTATTTTTCATGGAAAGGCAGTGTATCAACTTAATAACAAAACACACAGGTCTGTCTCAAATACAGAAAATTATTGCAATTATCTTCTACTCCTGCTCAGAAGCTGAAATGTTCAAGACAGAAACGATGCCTTTATAATCAAATGAAGAGGCTGAACTGCAAGTTAGGAAAACAGGAGAAATAGAATAGGCCAGATCACTACAGTATTTTGCTATCTGAGATGGAATAATAAATACAGTACAGTATATTCTTCCTTTCCTGCTAGACATGATACAGTGGAAAAATTAGTGAACTGGTCATTATGCAAAAAAAAAGTAACCTACCTATATCCAAACACATGGGAACATCAGGTAGAGAAGGTATCAGAAAATTGTGAAGTCAAGATATTGTGGGATTTCTGGATCCAAACTGATAGACACCTTGAACATAACATGCCAGACATAGTAGTAAAAAAAATCAAAAACTGTCTAGATCATTGACAGTGCAAATTCAGGGGATGCCAGAGTTGAAAATAAAGAATTGGAAAAACTAACAAAATACAGAGATCTGACAATCAAAACATCTCACTTGTAGATGAAACACACTTCAGTGGTCCCCTTAGTCATCGGGGCTTTGGGAACAATAATAAGAAATTTCACACAGTATTAGAAGCAATTGCAGATCTTAGAAGTAACACCATCAGAGTTACTAAAAATAGCAATATTAGGAACAGCGTACATACTGCACCAATAGTTAACAGATCCTTAGGTTCTTGGTTAAAATGTCTATCTGTTATATAATGCCAGTCAATGTTTTTATAATTCAGATTGACCGTGCCTGGTATTTTTAATAATAATAATAATAATAATAATAATAATAATAATAATAATAATAATAATAATAATAATAATGATGATGATGATGATGATGATGATGATGATGATGATGATGATGATGATGATGATGTGCCAAAGAAGGATAGATGAATCTCAGGGTAAAACTGAGTACGTATTTACACAGGGGCACATAAACACAGACCTATTCTTTCTCACACTGACGCACACATAGGAAGGTAGGTACTCTGAGAGAAGCAGAAAAGTTCTCTTCCTCTAGTAAAGAAAGCAGGAGTGGGATGAGTGGGCAGCCATTATGCTGCCCTGCCACTTTTTTGGGATCAGTGTGTGATGTTGGCTGCATATGTGGGTCCAGTATGTCATCATGTGTTCTGTGCCTAATCCACTGGCTTTCGATTACAACGGAGGCAGTGGAAGACGGGAGGGCCTGGCGTGCTCTGGTCCATGGGGTCACCAAGAGTCGGACACGACTTGGCGACTATACAACAACAACAAGAATTTAATAGTTTTTCCTTCATATGAGCAGCAGCGACACTATGTGGTAGCAACTATAAGGACAGGCATATCTACAGGACTGGAAACTATGTCCTAGCACTCTGTGAAGCAAGCCAAAATGGAATGCGAGAGAATCACAGTACAAAAAATCTGAATCAATCTTTTCACTGTCCCATGCAAGTGCTAAATTAGAAGTCTCTCAAACCTAATGGGCTAATTTGGCTTGATAACAAAAGGCATGCAGGTTTGAACTATCAGTCTCAGTAACTAATATTATGGAAGCAGTCACAGAGGCATAATAAGGTATTACTTTGCTGGTCAGTGCCTGCATAGTGGAAGAACAAGTGCATATTCTTTTTTTTTACTCACATGACATCTTACACTATGCAGATGTGGCATTCTCTGCTGAACAAGAACTATAAAAATCATGCTACGCAGAAGCACGCGTAACAGAAATGTGTGCTCTGTATTACTTTACACAGTATGTACTACGTCTCAACACAAATGCAAGAGTACGTGATGCCTTTTATTGGACCACTTAACATAGAATCATAGAAAAGTGAAGTTGGACGACGGGGGCCTACAAGGCCATCAAGTCCAACCCCATGCTGAATGCAGGAATACAACCAAAGCATATCTGCCAGGTGATTATCTAACATTTTATTGAATGCCTCCATTGTTGGAGCACTCACCAATTCCCGAGGTAACTGGTTCTACTGTCACACTGCTCTAGCAATTAGGAGGTTTTTTCTGATATTCAACCGAAATCTGGCTTCCTTTAACTTGAGCCCATTGTTGCATGTCCTGCCCATTGTTGTATGTCCTGCTCTCTTATCAAGGTCATTTTGAATTTTGTTTCTGTCTTCTATGGTATTAGGTGTTCCACCTAATTTGGTGTCATTTGCAAATTTGGCAAGCATTCCCTACACTTCCTCATCCAAATCATTAATAAAAATATTGAAGAGCACCGGGCCCAGGACTGAGCCTTGGGGTACCCCACTTGTTACCTCCTTCCATTTAGAGAAGGACCGATTAATCATCACCCTCTGAGTACGATTCTATAGCCAACATAAAACAAATAGCCAGAATACAGCTAGCTGCATTGTAATTAGAAGGGTATTATAATCATAGCTTGTGCTATCAGCTATGTCACATAATGTGGCTGGTTCAGTCATAGCAAAGCAGGGGTTACAGAAATTAGTAAAATTGCTAATTATTGTTTCAGAAGTGGTCTTTGGAAATGGAGCTTGATATAACCTCTTCATGCCCTGAATTTGCATCAATGCAGACAATGCTATGGTTCAAAAGCATGCACTTTTAAAATCAACCATCAGATGGCGCTCATGTATTCCTTGAAAAGATGTAAATAGTTTTGGGTTGGAAACAATGCAGACTTCTGTAACATATAAAATCAAGCAGCTTGTCATCTGTTCTCCGGCTTTGAGTCAAAGGAAAGTCCAACTGAAGTACAAAAAGAACTTTTCCATTTCTTGTATTTACCCAGATTTGTCCTTTTTTTCATAATATGCCCCAGAATACCACCACGAGGGTAATGCGGAACAGCCTGTTTTCAGCTCCATTTCCTACTATTCCCATGGAGAGCTTGGCCTGTATTAATAAAATATTATTAAACCTTACCTTAGGACAGAAGTCTTGTCCTACCAGAACTGGCTTTCCAGTTCCACTCCACCACTGGAGTCTGTAGGTTAGAATACACGCGTGATCTCCATTACATGTCTTTTCGGCTTCCTTCTCTCGAGAACCTAATGGCTATGAGCTGCAGCAGATTTTGCTGGCGGGGGGTCTATAGTGCAGCCCTGGTCAGTGTTATCTTCCCAAGGCTTCAAGCTGGACTTTTCCCCCCTCCTAGTCCGAGATGGAAATTGAACCTGGGTTCTTAAATATGTAAAGTCTTCAATGATTTGAGCCAATGCTGAATTAACTCTTTGGACTGCAATTCCTATATCTTTGCTGTGAACACAGCCAGCATAGGACCAGTGGATCAGAGAAACTATATCATTCATCCATTCTTGCCTGTTCCTTTGCTCGCAATTGACTCTCCTTGGGCCTCCTTTCTTCTCACCGTAACAGGGGCCATATCTGGCCTACATGGGAGCACTGGGCCAGCTACCCATTGCTGCATTAGCTGGCAGATTCTGAACTTCTAAAAACTGCAGATTTTGTGAGCCTGAAGTGCTACATATCCTTTACCTGAGTTTTACATCTTTGTCTCGCCGCTACTTACTTGGAAGTCAGGTTCTCTGAATTTAATGGGCTTTTTCTAACAGGTTTAATTGGAAGTAAAGAATGAATCCTGGGCTGCCATGCCGATTTGTGCATCACAAATTACAACCACTGCTGTTCTTAAAGTATTTGCTGAATGCTAGGCAAATGTATGTGGAGGTACCAGGCTGGGTGGCATAATTTAAAAAAAAAAACCAAACATATTGTTATCTGTGGCTTCATCCATGTATTTTCCTTTTGGGAAAACCTGGCGGGTGGCTTTTGCATCACCTCCAAGTTCTAATGGACCACACCATTAGAAGGAAGGGTGTGTGAAATTTCCCTCAGATTAGACTGGAGAGTAATCCTGATTTTCCCTTTTTCCTGGGTGTCCCTGCACACTTGGCCCAGATTAGCTTGAATGTGGTTTATTTTGTAGATAACCCTTCTTTAGATTGTAGCCCAGACAGAGGCTTATGAGGTACCTGTCCGTCAACACCTTGATTTATTGGAAAAAAAATCTTCTTTGGAGCAGAGTAGATAAAAACTGAAGAGCCATACTGAAGGCTTGCTTCTGGTAGCACAGGTCGGTGTGGGGAGTCTACACATTGAACTTGACAAGATTCAAGTCCTTTTTTGCTACATACCCTTCTAGCTCACTGCACACACATTTTACATGTAACTGAGGCAAAATACTTTTTACAAGCAACTGTGGCCTCATTACTGACTGGTTTGGTCTCTGGTCACCTTTAACACCCATATGGAAATCAGGTCAGGATCAAACTGGTAGAATTTGTATAACACAGGGACTGAATGCATAAACGTGTTTCATTTTGCATGAATATAACCTTATGGGCAGTCTACCTCCTTTATACTTATAGCTCATTAAATAGGCAAATGCTTCCTAATACTCACTTTATTTAGTCAAATCTTTAAAACCACTGGTTTTTAACCTTGGGTTACTCAGGAGTTTTGGACTGCAACTCCCAGAAGCCTTCACCAACTGTGCTGGCTGGGGTTTCTGGGAGTTGCAGTTCAAAAACATCCGAGTAACAAAGGTTAAGAACCACTGTTTAAAACCATTCCTTTGGGTTAACAGAAAATGGAACTGAGGCCGGGAGATGGCAGAGGTGGTACTTAAATTCTAGCTGTCAGTTCCAAGTCAAACCCACCATTTCTGAATCACAAGGAAAAACAACTCATTAAATGATTATCTTCCCTTCCTAAGCCTAGGAGAATGCAAACACTGAAAAAACAAGGCTTCGTTTTTTAAAATATCCAGATGAAGTTTAATAACATAATCCTATGCACACTTCCTAGGAGTTGGGGAGACCCATATAGTAACTCTACAGGATTTACTAATTTCCTGTTAAATAGAACTACACTGCTCATTCCATTTCATAAACCAGATATATACGTATGTGTCACACTTACTTTAATTTCAAAGTTCACTGGAGTTCACCAGCTTTTAGATTACAGCCCAAAAGTCTATGATGTGCCTGAGCTACAACATCTCAATTTTTATACTGCAAAAATGTCTTATCATATTACTAATACAGGCAGTTAAACTAGACAGGAAAATGTGAACCATGCCTCTGTAGTGGGGAATTTTCCTACATGTGCAATCTTCCTCATTGTCCTCATTCAACCACAAGGCAGCACTGCAGAAATAATTAAATTCACCCAGTGTGTTGTGTTGCATGAGGAACAAACAATAGCAAGATGTTAGTGGTGGCCTATACTTGCAACAGAAACCAGAAACCTAATGAGTACAATCCAAAACTAGCCCATTTATTTCCAGAGAGGTAACCATATTAGTCCATTTCAGCAATAGCAACAGGGACCAGTATTGTTGCATTTACTTCCATACATGTAAGTATGCTCAACTCACTCTTTGCTGGTCTGCAGCAAAGTTTCTTCTCGGCAGTATCTACTCTCTGAACATATTAAACCATACGCAATCCAGATTTTCATATGAAAGGAAACACCTACAAATGGAAATATAAAAGCAGACATCCCACATAGAGATAACTGATAAGCTGTTTAATAGAAGCCAGTGACTGGGTTGATATACTACAGTGTGCTTTTAAAATCTAGAGTTTAAAAATAATTATTCAAATTATCTTCTTAAGCAGGAAAAGAATAGAAACAGAAATTGCCAGAAGGCAGGAGTTAAAATGCAATAATTAAGGGTTTGGTGCTTTTCAACGGCATGTACTTTTTAAGACCTTAAATGAAGATGCAGGTGTCCTAATAGCTCTTTTTAAAAAAGAACAGACAATTTATAATACGTCATTTAATTTCATTTACGGCTACAGTTTGCCTTGCTTTGGTGCTCCTTTCCTTTTGCTTCAGTTCTTGCTCATAAGCACTGTATCTGCTCATGTTCTTTTTAGATGTTTGGCATTATAGTGAGATCTCATATCTTTCCGCAAATTAAATTTGGCACCACAGACACCACATGTATACAGGTGGACATCCATGTGCTGCTCAAGTTGTTCGTTATTTGGGAAAAT
The DNA here is from genome assembly GCF_051106095.1 of Pogona vitticeps. Classification (NCBI taxonomy): domain Eukaryota; kingdom Metazoa; phylum Chordata; class Lepidosauria; order Squamata; family Agamidae; genus Pogona; species Pogona vitticeps. The sequence goes on from NC_135783.1 coordinate 345,937,605, forward strand.
CTGAAAGCAGACCTGGCATATTGTCTCTCCGGCCGACAGATGGGAAATCATGTGCCGGACGTGGTCATGCTTTCGGAAGTTTCCTTGGTCACAAATGGAGCAGACGTATCTGGCCATGCCTTTGTGCATATCGTTGTGAAGGCGCAGCTGGCGTTCTCTGAGAAACTGCTTCCCACACGTCTGACAAACAAATTGCTTTTCCTTGGTGTGGACAGTATAGTGTTCCCGTAAGTGACAACGTTGATAAAACCCTTTCCCACAAAGATTGCAGAAATGCTTACGTCGGTGATCCCTCTCATTTTCTTCCATAACAGCATTTTTGAACAGGTCTTGCTCCAGGCAGCTGGACATGTGCTCAACCACCAAATTTTCTGTTTCAAAACGGAGGCCACAGTTAGGACACCGGAAAGGACAAGCTGAATCCCTGTAGAGTTGTTTTTTTGGAAGACTGTTAATCTGGAAATGGCCGTCCCCAAACTCATCTAGCATCTCAACATACATCATCTCTTGGTTTTCTGCTTGTTCCTCAGGGCTCTCTTCCAAGTCCAGTTTCTCCTCCATGTTCCTCAGGCCAGTGGTGGTGAGGTCTTGGGGCTCTCCACAGTTCTGGGCATGATCCTGCAGCTGTCGCCCTTTAACTAGTATCTGGCCACACTTCCCACATGCACATATATTCTCTATGTGTTTGGACAAGTAATGAGAAGACAGGTCTTCTTCTGTGATTGTCAACCCACACAGTTCACAGGATGTGTTTTCTACAACTTCCTTGACAACATTCACTTTATTGTTAAGAGTCCTGGTGCTCCTGAAATATTCTGTCGTCTCTTCATCCATAGGCATATGGGGCTTTAAGAGAGCTTTTCGCACACTTCTGTTTTCATCGATCTCTTCCTCGATGTAGTATCTGTAAACTGGCTCATCATCATCCAATTCATCATTGTCAGTGGAGTCGTTGCCGTCTGTCACTTTAATAATATCAAACTCTTTCAGGCCCCCCACAGGATGGTCGTCTGGTTCCATCTTGACAATAATCCTTTTCCTCTCAGCGGCTCTACTTCGCTCTTCCCGTATTGGCTCTGATGAGATGGCGCTGCCATTCCCACTTGTTACATTTGATGATGGGGATGAAGATCGGTCTGCAGCTTGGCTGGCATCTCCTTTGTATTTATCCAACTGGGAAGACGGCATTTTAGAGTCTCTCTCACTGCTGTCTTTTTTTTCAGCCCCATAGTACCTGGTGTTCTGATACGCATGCCTGTTAGTACATGACATGGTGTGTTCGTCTAGAAGCCGCTCACAGCTGAAGCTAAAGCCGCAGCCATCACACGTGAAGCTTCTTCCAAAGCGCCGCGAATTGGACACGCGATCTTTTGAGCTGGACAGCTTTGGCACAATGCTCCTTTTGCAGCTCTCCAAGGCTTGCTCAGAGAAACTTCTGAACTGCAAGGTGTCATCATCCATCTCTCTGCTCTGAGAGGTGCTCACAGTTGAACTTGGCGGCTCAATCCCCCACCTGTTCGCTTCACTCCCGTTTCTAGCCAGTGTGTCTTCATACATCCGCACGCCAAAAATCATTTTGCTATTTTGGGTGCTGGAAGCGGAAGAGGTGCATCGTAAACCAGAGGAGTTTGGATCCTGTATATCTTCCAGACATTCTGGCACATTGTAGAGCTGCAGCGAGTTCATGGCCACTTTAAACTGTTCAAAATTGGCTGGAGCTGTCAGAATTTTCCCTAAATACATAAACTGTAAAATGAGATCAAAGCACTCTGCTGAAATCTTCATGTTGCTGAGGTTCAGCTGTGCTGTGCTGTGCTGTTGGCTCATGAAAAACATCCTAAAATAAGAGCTGCAGGCAGCCAGGACAGCTTTGTGAGCCTGGAAGTAGATATCGTCAATGGCGATGCAGCAGTCACAGAGGAATCCCCATTCTCTTTGGTTGTTGAGTTGCTGAAGGACATAGTTGCTATGGCTGGTCTTGGCCATCTCGCACTTAAATCACAGCCCTGGATAAAACAGAAGAGGGAGGAGAAAAGTCAGCTATTTACCTTGTCTCAAGAATGGAAATAAAACAGGGACCCACCACAGTCTATACACTGCTAACCAATTGCCACATTCCCCATGAACAAATTTATTTGTTCATTCCTTCCTTCCTTCCTACATAGACACACACACACACACACACACACACACACAGAGAGAGAGAGAGAGAGAGAGAGAGAGAGAGATTCTCTCCATAGGGGACCCAAGGCAGCTAACAAAAGGTAAACTCCAAGGTTATTACTATTACTGCTGCTATTACTACTATGATTAAAATAAGAAATTTTAAAACACCATATAAACATCACAATTAAAAAAAACAATTCAACCTACATTAAGATTAAAGTTATCAAGTATAAAAATAATTTAAAATCAGTTAAAACCTGTAAATTAAAAAGCAGCATTCCTGAGATAACTAAAAAAATGAAAGGGTATTTTTGAGCATATTTTTCCTGGTCCAAGCGAGGAGAGAAGTAAGCCTCAGGCAGTCTCGGAGAGAAGGAGGAGGCGGCAACTGATATCTTTGCTCATATCCCAGGATGATGAGGCTAGAGACTAACGAAGAGATGAAGAACTGTTTTTGTTCTGGAAATCAGATCACCCCTCAGAACCAAGAGGCGACATAATGTCAGGAGTTGGGACTCTGCTCTCCCTTCACTGAGAAGGGGGTTGGACTTGACGGCCTTGTAGGCCCCTTCCAACTTCACTTTTCTATGACTCAAGGCATTTCCTTCCCTTAATGGCACTGTTCCTTCCACCACGACCCATTTCCATTTTCTCAGTGCACATTTATGCCCCCCTCGCCATTCAATTATATGGTAAGGGCATGTTAAAGGATCACTATTATCCCTGGTTATGAATCAGTAGGCATGGGACTTACAGATTACAAACTGTCACAATTCACCAGGAACTCCCCCAGCCAGAGTGCTGGTAGCTGTACCTAAAAAATCTAAGTCCCCAGAGTAGTTTCAGCTCATACTCCTATGAGGCCCAGCATGTTCTTTCTTCTGTGCAGCCACTGCAAAGAGAGAGAATAGTGGGATTCACTAAATTCCATGGGAACTTCAAGGGCTTGTGGGACAGGTAGTCTCTCTGCTCATGAGGCTCTGTACATGGTGATTCTCAAAAAAATTCCAACAAACTACCAATCCCACAACCCCTTGTAATTACCATAGAGCTTAGCAAATATTACCATTTCCTCCTTTTGCAATGGCTGCACAGAAGAAAATGCTCAGCATTGGTGTGGGTGTGCTGAAACCTATCTGAAGACTTAAGATTTTTTTTGGCTACAACTGCCAGAATTCTAGCTGGAGAAATTCCTGGTGAACTGCGATCGCTGTAGTGAAAAAAAAATCCAAAAATTTGATACCTAAAGTTGAGTAACTTTAGCAAGTTGTGGGATTTCTACCCCTCCCATTCCACTCACCCTGCAACTGGACCGCTTCTCAAAGGAAAAAGGCCCCCTCCCATGGACTAAAGATAAACACCATAGAGAGGCCAGCACTTGTGATTTTTCCTCACGAGGGGACTGGTTGTTCCAAACCCTTGATCCTTGTGGTTCCACTCTGCTGTGTACTTTCCAGCTCTATTTAGAAGGAAATCAGAGTATAAAGGCATTGTGAGCTGCAGCTGGAAACCGGAATGCACTAGTGCGCCTGTCCTTGTGTGTATGTGTGCACATAATGTTTCTACACAACTCTTACAGCAATGGGTGTGTGTGTGTGTAATTTCCCAAGGCAATTCAAGCAGAAAAGCTGTGGCAAAACACTCACAGGTCAGGAAGCACGTTCACCTATCTGAAACACATTGCCTTGAAGAGATTTGCTGCCATCCTGCTTTTCTTGCCAAACAGGTTGCATTTTTGCTTTTAGTTAGTTAGTTCGTTATGTGCCATCAAGTCAGAACGGACTTACAACAACCCTAATAGGACTTTCAAGGTAAGTGAGATATTTAAGCCGTGGTTTTATCAGTTCCACGCCGCCAGTGAGTTTCCATGGCCCAATAGGGATTCGAACACTGGTCTCCACCGTCCTCGTCTATCACTCTGTCCACTACATCACACTTTGTACTAGATTTTAATTATCACCATAGTTAAGAAGATAGTCACCACTCCCCCACCCACCCCCGTCAAAAGACAAAGACTGAGTTTTCAGCTCTGCGGAGAATGGAAAAAAACCCTCTAAACTATACTACAGCTAGAACATCATATAATAACATGCATGCAATGAGAGTAAATTCAGCTCATAATTTCACATCTGAGTGGAAGTTTGTGTAATATGGCATGTGCAACACAGACAAGTCATAACAAGCCTAACAACAGATGCTTTCAAATGGACACAATGCTTTTACCACTGGGGCACAGCAATCGGTATGAGAATGCTAAGTGGTTTTGAGACCCAGGTACTGTACCTGAAGCAACACCTTCTACCACATGCCTTGCCTGAAATAATTCCTAATCAGAGCTGGCCCAATCCCTGAAACACAGGAAATGGCCAATCTAGTTCAATACCACCAAGTCTGACTTAGCAATTCTCCATGTTTTAAGCAGAGTTTTTCTCTACACCAGGTAGAGATCCCTGGAGTTCCTGGTGGTTTCTCATCCAACTCCTAAGTTTTGCTTTGCTTCTGAAATCAGGCAAGACTAGATATGTTCTAGTCATGGTGTTCCGTGTCTAGTCACGCTGGCCACGTGACAACGGAAACTGTCTTTGAACAAACGCTGGCTCTACGGCTTGGGGATGAGCACTGCACCCTAGAATCGGACACGACTGGACTAAATGTCAAGGGGAACCTTTACCTTAAATATGTACAGGCTTGTATGGGGGCATATATGGTGGCATATACCATACATCTCCTCATCTGTGGAGGGAAGGTTGTTTGGGGTGTGTGTCTTGTGGCATGGAAGATAAGCAATATTTAGATACTCTTTCCTGGAACGGAGTGTGAGATATTTCCAGTGAAAGGCAGAGGACATGTTCATTTGTCTGAACCTACCAGTAGGCTTGTAAGTGCTTATATTTATGCTTTGTTCTTTAGGTACTATTGATCTGTTGCTTTATCTGGGGCTTCTAAATTTAAGCTGCATTATTCTTACAGGGGACGTGGTGTCGCAGCCATCAGTGGTTTTGTTGTTATTATTGTTGTTGTCTCCTGAAAGGACACTTCACAAACAAAAACAACAACCGTACATGAGTGTCTTGGATTGGTAAAAGGAAAGAAAGAGCCACAGGGATGAGAACCAGCACCTAAGACTGTTTCACACGCAACAGGAAAGGCAATGTAATCCACAACGGCAACAGGAAACCCTTCCACAACCAATAATGCAAAGTGTTCTGAGGAAGAGGCTTTTGCAGTCTCAAATATGTCCATGAACCCAAAAACTTACTGTGCAGTCCCACATGTGTGTGTTCCAGCTTACTATAGTATCTCACACTAGAGTAGGCCCACTGAATCAGTGGTGATTTGGTGAGTCAACTCCATTGATTCAAACAGGCCTACTCTAATTGTAATTTACTACACTAAGCAGCAGGACATGGTGGCGCTGCGGGCTAAACCGCAGAAGCCTTTGTGCTGCAAGGTCAGAAGACCAGCAGTCGTAAGATCGAATCCGCGCGACGGAGTGAGCTGCCGTCGCTTTGTCCCAGCTCCTCGCCAACCTAGAAGTTCGAAAGCACGCAAATGTGAGTAGATAAATAGGTACCATCTTGGTGGGAAGGTAAAATAGCATTCCCTAGTCACGCTAGCCACGTGACAACGGAAAACTGTCTTCGGACAAGTGCTGGCTCTACAGCTTGACAACGGGATGAGCACCGCCCCCTAGAGTCGGACATGACTGGACTAAAAATGTCAAGGGGAACCTTTACCTTATTCTTACTCAATTCTTGTTGATGCTTCTTCACTTTATACAATCTCTGCTGTTCCATGGTTATTATGTTATTGCTTAAAATAATGGGTGGGAGGCAAGTTCTATAAATACAATCCTACTCATATTCCTACTAGCGATCATCTAAGATTTGCACAAACTTGCTGTGCCTAACTGTATGTAATTGATGAGGTGCCAGGGCTCATTTTGGTTGTACAGCTGGGCACATGACCAGGCATTCTACCAAGACACACGCCATACCCTCATCAATTAGCCACATCAAATTAGAGAAATTTTATACAAGTACCAATAGCATGCCGACCAGTAAAATCAAAACTCCTTAGGCTGAGATTTTATTTCATTGTCCCCAGGAATGATTGCCAGGTGTTCGTTATGAACCTATACAACTATAGTATGATACTGAGGCACAAATACTAGTTCTTCTAATGGAGATACAGAACTTAGCTACTAGATCAACTAAGTATTATTCTGTATGATAATTCCCAACAGGTGTACTACAGTGCAAGACAGGGCCCATAGGAACTATAACCCAACACATACTGCATTTCCACTACTTGACTCCTAGGGAAAAATACTTCCTTTTATCCAGCTTACAAAGAATCTTTCTCCTTCGACAAATTTCATGCCTGAAACAGAATCAGAAAACTCAAATTCAGATTATTTTGTGACAGGTAAAAAGCAGCTGCTAGTGGTGGTGGGACATGGAATAAAATATTTTCCTCCACACTATTTTCCCAGTACAGTGGTGCCTCGCTTAACGATGTTAATTAGTTCCCAAAAAAACATCGCTATGGGAAAACATTGCTAAGCGAAACACCATTTCCCACAGGAATGCACTGAAAACCGGATAATCCGTTCCAATGGGAATGGATTACTGTCCTTAAGTGAAAATCGCCATAGGAAACATCGCTAAGCGAAACACGGTTCCCCCATTGGAATGCACTGAATAGGTTTCAATGCATTTCAACTGTTTTGACAGGTCCGTTTTTGCTATTTTAAGTGTGTCTTAAAATGTTCAAAAACTGTTTAAAATGCTTGGAATTATTAGTGCACCTTGTAAAACCTTTGTAAACTTAATTTGGCTTTGTTCTGAGTCTTCTAATCACAGATCTCGTGCATAGGGCCCTTCTTGGCCCTCAGCCACTCTGCTACCGCAGCTCTGTGTCGAAACTACCTGTCCTGCAGCAAATTCTTGAAGCACGGATCGACATTTACACAACACTCATAAAAGGCAAACTCACATCTTTACTGTGTGTCACAAGGAGAGAAGAAATGGCATGCCCCAAAGTGAGAGGCATAAATAATAATCATCATGTTAGAACTGCAGAGCTAGAAGGGGCCCCATGGATTATGGAGTCCAATCCTTGCCAAGGAGGCACAGTGGGGGAATCAAACTCCCATCCTCAGCTGGAAACCTAAACCCCTGAGCTATCCAGCAGTCAGCACTTCTAGCATACCACAAACCCAGTTTCTGCATCTTTTGCTTCATCTGAACTGCTCTCCAAAATCTGCTAGCATCCCCACAAGTTCCTCCTACATCCTTTCCAGTCTGTCGACATTTTTCTGATCATGAGTTGGGCACAAGGGCTGTCTTCCTTCCTAAGTGGAACCTGCGGGACACACACACACACACACACACACACACACACACACACACACACACACACACACACACACACACACACACACACACACACGCAACCTCTCTCTCTCTCTCTCTCTCACACACACACACACACACACACACGCACACACGCACCCTCTGCCAAGCACAGGAATGGCAATGTTGGGATTTTGCAATGAAGAGACCCATCTGAAGCCAAAGAAGATTCTCAGCCTCTCCCATTTTCCCTTCCACAAGGCTTGCCTAAGCACCACCAGCGGTTCCAGTTCACATGCAGCTCATGACATCAGCAGCTATGTTGGTTTGCAACAGTTCAACCGACTAGCGACCGAGGAAGGCACCACGACATGCATCTACACAAACACGCACATTCAGAAATGTGGTGAGAAAAACTCAAGAGGAAATGAACTCTCACTCTCTGAGAAACTTCTCTAGAAGACGTAAGTGTTCTCTACGCACATTATCTTTCCACAATGCAGTCTTGTGTTCGCTTTCCGCTTCTCGTTTAGCCCCCATTCCCTTCAAGCAGCCACCCCCCCCATTCGCTTATACAAGAAACTGCACTGGGAACTATTTTTTTTTTTAAAAAAAGTATGGAGTTTCTCCCATGGTCTTTGCCCAGTTTCTTCAGGATTAGTATTCCCTGTGGTCTAATGTGCTAAGACATCCCTGGAAAGATTTTCTAGACTTGCAATAACACCCCGCGTGCGCCCCCCCCGGACTAGAATTACTGGCTAGAAGCCAACCAACATTTAGGGGACATTAAGTCAAGAGTCATTACGGAAGGAAAAAGAAAAGACTCTCAGAAGAAGAGGACATCAAGGGATTGACTTGCTTCAAATGAATGGGTTATTTCCCAAAACATCTAACAGCAAAATTATATCTACTTCTGGATTCAGAATTGAGGCATATTTAATACTTGCAGCCCAAAAGGTTTACTTTTAGACAAGGTTGGGGGAATGCGCTTGGGCACCGGCCACAGCATGCAATGATGAATCCGGAGTGACTTGAGCTTTTTGATATCATGCGGGCACCCATTTGCCAAATGAAAACATGGCCCTTGAACTGACTCTTTAACGTGACTGACACAGCCAAACCCGAACTGCCAACAGCAATTTGCCAGGAATGCTGTCAGCAGAACACCGTGACTAAGGTGGCATAGGATCTGAACACGAAACCCTATAAGAAGCAGTTGATAGAGCTGAGTAGGTTTAGCCTGGAAAAAAGAAGACAGAGAGGTGATAAGAGTGCCACCTTATAATATTTGGAGGCTGGCTGGAAGCAGGAAGTTGGAGAAAGATAGTTTTCTGGGCTCCAGAGCAGAAGACCTGAATAAAAGAACTTAGATGATAAGAAAGGAGATTTGGACTGAACCTTAGAAGAACTTCCTAACAATAACAATTATTTAGCAGTGAAATGGACTACAGTGGGGCCTCACTTGACGACGTTAATTTGTTCCAGCGAAATCGCTGTAGAGCGAAAATGTCGTCAAGCGAAATAAAAAAGCCCATTGAAATCCGTTCAATGCGTTCCAATGGGCTGAATACCCGCTTGTCCAGCGAAGATCCACCATAGGGGTGGCCTGTAGTGCGAAAAATGCTTCCTAAAAACAGTGGGGAGCAATTTTGAAAACCCGACGATCAGCTGTTTTGACCGTCGTGATGCAAAGAATTGGTTCCTGAAGCAGGGAACTGATCGTCGCAAAGCAAAAAAACCCCATTAAAACATCGTTTTAAAAAACATCGTCATGAAGCGGATTTGTCGTTATATGGGGTAATCGTTAAGCGGGGCACGACTGTATCTCTGAAAGCAATGGACTCTCCTTTGGAGGTTTGAACAGCCATCTGTCAGGGTTGCTTTAGCTGTGGATTTCCCATTACTTTCTTGACTAATGGACGAGCCTTGTCCACTCATCTGATGCTCTCCCATCCAGCTGGCAGTACAGAGGAGTTGCGGAAAAGGAAACGAAGAGTAGCAGCAAAAATGACAAGGGAGAACAAGGGTGAAGTCTGGGACACTGCAGTCATCCTGCCCAAGGGCACTTTTTTTCTTTTGTGCATCACAAACGAGACTTCTTAAAAGAAAGGAGATGGGAAGTGCTGAAAAACCCAAGAGAAATATATACTGTTCTTGATAGGATCACATTAATGGTTCACGACCTTGGGTCCCCAGATTTGCTGGCCAGGATTTCTGGGAGCTTCGGGGTCATAACTCCCAGGTTGGGAAACACTAGTCTAGTGAACGACTGATCAGGAGACAATGAAAGAAAAAGATCACCAATGAAAGATAGCCATAGAGAAACACACAGATCACGGTATCCTAGAATAATGAAGTCGCAAAGGGCCTATCAGGCAATCCCGTCCAACCCCCCTGCTGAGTGCAGGAATGCAAATCAGTATACAAAACAGATAGATTAACATTGATCGACAAACAAGATGGCACCAAATCCACAAATGGATTATATATCAAAGAAAACATCCTGACAGATTTCTCCCACTATAGATCTTTATTTTTAAAATATGTTTAAAAAGAAAGAAGCCACTTGTCACTAACTACTGTATCTAAACATGGATTCAAGGAACCATGATCAAGCCTTTACTTTGTCCTAACAAGTACAGTGGTTCCTCGCATTATGACGTTAATTCGTTTCAGCGAAATCGCTGTAAACGAAAACGTAATGCGAAAATAAAAAGCCCATTGAAACACATTGAAACCCCTTCCAATGGGCTGGAAACTCACCGTGCAGCGAAGATCCTCCATAGGGCAGCCATTTTCGGTGCCTGTGCAGCGAGGAATCTGTCCCACAAAACAGTGGGGAGCCATTTTATTTACCCAGTGGCCATTTTGAAACCGCCGATCAGCTGGAGGAAAATCGGCGTTTTGCGAAGAATCGGTTCCCAAAGCAGGGAACCGATCATCACAAAGCAAAAAAACCCCATTTAGACTATCATTTTGCGATCACAATTGCGATTGCAAAAAGATTGTCATAATGCATTTTCGTCATAATGCGGGGCAATTGTAAAGCGAGGCACCACTATAAAAGCAAGACAAAATCATTCAGTGTACAGACTGAGGGCTCTGAGGCCATAGCCACATTTTGAGAGGATAACTCTAAATATAACAATAATTACTCCGGAGACGGGCGCCTTCAGTGAGTCCAGGGGCCCATTTTTCTTCTCCAAGATCTACTGTCAGCTGCACGATACTCTTGCACTGAAACACGAAAGTAACCTCTGGTTTCAGCAACCCCTCATGCTTTTAATTCAAACAATGCATGCAGTCAGTGGTCAGGCCATGCACCTTGTTTTAAAGAAATTTCCAGGGAGGCTGCATCTGCAGAAGTGGGCTACAGTCAACGAAAGCTAATGGCACATAATGCTTATCGATCTCTAAGGCATTACAAGAATCTTTATCTTGAAGGTAAATCAATCTTTCTAAAGGCAACTAGATTAGTTGTCCTTCTAGCCCAGTATTACCTACATTGTCTCTTTTCCATCTCCTGTTCCTCCTACGCACTTGCACACCCCCGTTCCGCTTGCCTGTAATTTATGTACTCCATAATTTAGGATTAAGATTCTGCCCTGTTTCTCACTGTTCCTTTTGATACTCATTAGTGCTAGTCACAAAGCAGATATCCAACTGTATGCATGCGGTATATTTTGTTCAGCTGGCAGAGCTTTTTTAAAAAATTGTTTTTATTTTTCTTTGATTTTGTTTCTTTGGCAGTATTTCACACGGAATGGTGGGAACCAAGGTTCTTTGATGGTCCAGAAGTTATGAAAGACTGAGAACCACCGGTCAAGTGTCCTCATCTGAATCTACAGCATAGAATTCTCACCAGAGAACTGCAAACTGCTAGAAAGCTCAGTAGTTCAGGTCTCTGGAGCCAGAGGTTAGGAGTTCGATTCCCCACTGTGTCTCCTAGACTTGATGATCCATAGGGTCCCTTCCAGATGATGATGATTCAAAAACAACAGGCACAGTCAATCAACAATATAAAAACATTGAATGGTATTATATAACAGATACAAGTTTAAACCAAAACTGTAGGTGGTTGTTGTTACTCAAAAATACCAGGTACACTCAAAATTATAAAAACATTGACTGGTTTGATATAACAGATGCAAGTTTTAACCAAAAAACTAAGTATATTGGTGCAGTATGTGTGCTGTTCTTAATATTGCTGTTTTTTGTAGCTCTGATGGTGTCATTTCTGAGATCTGTAACTGCTTATAGTATTGTGTGAATTTTCTATACATTGTTCCCAATATTCCCTATTATTATTATTTTTATTATTATTATTATCATCATCATCATCCCAGGATTTCTTAAGATGCCAAACTTGTATAACTCTGGTACAGATGAACTCTGTACTTTCAGGGGGAAAACCCCATCCTAGCAATGATCGTGCAGACACAGAAGCAGAACTGTTAACGATGCAAACGTGTACGGTGGAGTGATGGCCGTTGTACCCAAATCCATTTCCTTCAACTCCTCGCCTCCCTATTGGGGGTTGGTGAGATTGTAGGCTGGTTAAATAGAAGCCTTCAAGGTTTCATGCTCTCAAAAAACCAAAAGGATCAGGCCTCCGTCTGGGATGTTGCCGGCTGCTGGGTCAAGGAGATGCCCCTCCACCTCTCAATCAATGCCACAGTAACATTTCAGTTGCAAATACACACTGGGTCTCACTGATACCTATGAGGTCCCGCTCTTCCATGGCTACCCAGTGTAGTCCAGCAAATACTGCGCAGGACTAGGGCTCAGGAGATTTGGGGTCAAATCCCTCTTTGGCCATGGAAACTCACTGGGAAGAGGAAGTAGCATGGGTAACATCACTCCTTATACATTTATCATGTGAACCCTATTAGGGTGGCTCTCAGCTGATTTTTGACTTGAGGGCACCTAAAACCATCCCACTGAAGCATGGAGTGGAGGGAAGGGAAGGAAAAGTCCAGCAGGGTGGAAGCAGGCGCAGTTCATGGGTGGAGTAAAGAAGGTCTCCTCGCCCCCCAATTTCCCCCCAGGGTTCAGCCATGGAGTCAAGCCGGCCGACCGGCCTTGCAGAAGAAGAAACCCCCCCCCCACGCCCCTGAAAGTGTCTCCAGCTGCTTACTTCAAAAGCCCATGTGCCCTACTGGATGCGAGGACTTCTCCTTATTCTGGGAATTTGGGGGGGGGGGGAGGGTTTTGGCGCTTAAAGTTCTACCCCCCCCCCCCCACACACACACACCAAGCCCTGATCTTCGTGGCATCCTCAAGGGAGGGCCATCCTCGAATCCCAGCAGCGTTTGGCCCGGGAAGCCCAAGGAGGAGGAGGAGGCGAGTCAAGAAGGAGCGAGTCAAAACTCTTCTTCCCCGCTCGCCCGCCCGCCCCCCGTTCTTCCGAATCTGGAAAAGGCCCCCGCCGGCCATCCCCGGGTCCCCCCCCCCGCCGCTTACCCGCTCTGGCGCTCGCCACCCGGGCCGGCCAGGAGCAACTTCGGCCGCGGCAAGGCAATCCGGGCCGCCAGGGGCGCTCTGCCTGCCTGCCTGCCTGCCTGCCCGCCCGCCCGCCGGCCTCCGCTCCTTTCCCGTCGCCGCCTCTGCGCGGAAGCCGATGGCGGTCCAGGGCGCCACCCGCCACATGGCTGCAGAGGGGCCGGAGGGAGGGCCGGAGGAAGGGAGGGAGGGAAGAGCGGCGGCGGCAGGAGATCGTAGCGAGGAGGGGCCTCCGGGCACGCCAGCCAGCCCCACCGCCAGGCCGGGCGAGCGCCTCCTTCGCCGCCGGTGCGCGCCGCTCGCGGCGGGCGAGGAGAAACGAGTGGGGGGGGCGAACCCTCTCCAACCGCGGGCGGCCCTTCCCCTCCAAAGGCTGCGATCGGGAGGGCGGGGGAGGCGTGCTGCGCGGCCGCCACCTCCCGAGGACGGGCTCCCTCCTTCTCCTCCTCCGCCACCTCTTGTCGCTCGGCCTCGGCCAGGCCGGCGACTTGGGGATCTGAGCAGCCCCTGCGCTGTCCATGGCCGTAGCGACTCTCCGCCGGGGCCTATTGCGCCGCGCCATTGAGCCCCGCGCCCCCCCGTCCACTTACCCCCCAGGGCTGATCCGGGAGGGCTCGACAAGGGGCGCCGCCGCTGGTTCTCCCGGCCCGGGCCGCCTCCGCCGCCTGCTGCTGCTGCTGCAGCAACAAAGGACTTCCGCCCCCGGGGAGCGCCTGCTGCTGCTTCTGTTGCTTCTGCTGCCCCCGCTCCTCTTCGCCGCCGCAGCAGCAGCGACCGCACTGAGCCGGACCCTTCCTCCCCGCCCCCCCCCCCCGCCGACCCCGACTGTGGCGGCGCCTCCTGGCCCGGCTCGCTTGCGGCTGGCACAGCCTTGGCCGGTGCCCAGGCTTGGCAAGGGCGCGCGCCGCTCCGCTCCCCCGGCCTGCCCATCTTCGCTTCGCGGCCGCCTCCCTCTCTCGCAGCCCGCGGGCAGGAGGAGGAGGAGGAGGAGGAGGAGAAGGGCGGCATGGGGGCCCCCGCCGCCGCCCGACGAGAGACGCCAGCCGTCCGGAAGGCGGCCCGTCCGTCGCCGCCTTCCTTCGAGTCGCCCGCCGGAGACGGGAGACAGGCTCGGTTCGCGCTGGCTCGGCTTGGGCGGCGTGTGCAGATCCAGGAGCAAATGGGTTTAGGGATGGAGTAGGAATGGGGTGGCGAGAACGTGTGTGTGTGTGTGGGGGGGGGCTACCTGAAGAGCCAGCGCGAGTGTGGGGGTTCAGAGTGCAGGATGGACCCCAGGGCGTGCTGAATCGAGCCCCTTTACTCCCTGATCTGGCACCAATCTCTGAGCCACTTTTCGCCACCGCCACTGCTGGGTCATCCCCCCCCCCTTTTTTTTAAGTGAACCATCCATCCCTTCTTTGGTCTTCCTCGTTTCCTGTCGCCTCCGGCTTTGCCCCAGCCTTTCTGCCTTTTTCAGTGAGTCTTGATATCTTTTGAGCAGGAAGGTGGGCCCTCAGGGCTATCCTGAACTCTTTGGTAGGAGGGGGGAGGGAAAACTAAAGAAATAAAGTTGTGTTTAAGGAAAAGATAGGATATGTCAAGATCCTCTGCATGTTCTATGTGGCCAGCCTTTGGAAAGTGGGTCCAAAACACCTCAGCCAGATGATGAACTGGGACTGGTTATATGGATTCCACAGGCCCCCTATTACAGCAGCTTCACTGACTGCCAGTCCTTTTCTGAGCATAATTCAGAAGTGCTGGTTTCAACCTATAAAAGCCCTAAACATTTTGGATCCAAGCTGTCTCAAGGATCATGTCTCCCTTTATGAGCCCACTTGGATGTCAAGATCAGCAGAGGCAGGCCTTTCTCTTGTTCCCACCACTCACAGGTGCGTTTGGTGAGGAGATGGGAAAGGGCTTTCTCTGTTGCTGCTCCGAGACTCTGGAATTCCTTCCCACATGAGGCCAGGCTGGCCCCAATTAAAAACATAAGAAGAGCCCTGCTGGATCAGGCCAAGGGCCCATCTAGTCCAGCTCCCTGTATCTCACCGTGGCCCCACCAGATGCCTCTGGGAGCACACGAAACGACGAGATCCCTGTCTCCTGATACCCCTCCCCTACATCTGGCATTTTGAGGGACCTTCCTTCTAAACCTGGGGATTCTACATCCCCATCATGGCTTGTAACATGTGATGGACTTTCCTTCCAGGAATCTGGCCAATCCCCTTTTAAAGGCATCTAAGCCAGATGCCATCACCACATCCTGTGGCAAGGAGTTCCATAGATTAACATGCTGGGGAAAGAAAGATTTTCTTTGGTCTGTTTTCACTCACCCAACACACAATTTGAGTGGATGCTCCCTGGTTCTGGTATTGTGTGAGAGGGAAAAGAGCTTCCCTCTATCCATTTTATCCACCCCTTGCATAATTTTATACATCTTAATCATATTCCCACCCCAGCGCCTTTTCTCTAAAGAGCCCCAAACGCTGTAGCCTTTCGAGAGAGGCGCCCCAGCCCAGTCATCATTTTAGTCACTCTCTTCTAAACCTTTTCCAGTTTCACCACATCCTTTTTGAGGTGCGGCAACCAGAACTCCAAGTGCAGCATTACTAGTGACAATAGCATTACAATGTTGACTTGTTTTATTTTCAATCCCTTTTAATGATACCTAGCATGGAGTTGGCCTTTTTCACTGCCGCTACACATTGGATTGACATGTTAATCAAACTGTCCACCAACATACCAAGCTCTCTTTCCTGATCTATTATGGACAGCTCAGAACCCATTAGCTGAGAACTAAAGTTTTGATATTTTTGCCCCAGTGTTCATTACATTTTCTTATACTGAAACACATTTGCCATTTTGCTGTTCATTCTCCCAGTTTGGAGACATCCTTTGGGAGTTCTTCACAATCCCTTTAAGTCTTCACCACCCGGAAGTTTCGTGTCATTTGCAAACGTGGCCACCTCACTGCTTATCCGTGTCTCCAGGTCATTGATGAACAGGTTGAAAAGCACTGGTCCCAAGACAGATCCCTGGGGCACACTGCTCTTCACCTTTTTCCATTGTGAAAATTGCCCATTGACACCCACTCTCTACTTCCTGGTTCTCAACCAATACTGTCCATAAGAGGACCTGCCTTTTTATCCCCTGACTGTGGAGTTTTCTTAGCAGCCTTTGGTGAGGGACTGTGTCAAATGCCTTCTCAAAATCCAGATAAGACACTATCTACTGGTTCGCCTGCATCCACATGCCTCTTGACCTTTTCAAAGAATTCTAAAAGGTTTGTGAAGCAAGACTTACCCTTACAGAAGCTATGTTAGTTTTCCCTCAGCAAGGCTTGTTCTTCAATATGTTTTAAGAGTTCATCTTGGATGAGGCTTTCCACCATCTTACCTGGAACAGACATTAGGCTAACTGGACTGTAGTTTCCCAGATTCCCCCCCCCCACCTTCCCTTTTTAAAGATTGGTGTGACATGTGCTATCCTCTAGTCCAGTGGTTCTTAACCTTTTTGAAAGAAACGCCCCCTTGAGCCATTGAGGAAGTTATCATCGCCCCCCTCTTATTTCTTATTATATCTTGTTTGTTTGTTTGTTTGTTTAAGACACTTAAATCCACTGACCCCTGAAAACAAAATTCAATTCCAAGAAAATGAAATGCCCCCAAAAAGTAACATTTAATGATTTAGTTGCAAGCGAATTTTAAGACTCAAAAAGAAATATAAAAAGGGCATAAAATGCAGGAACTAAAAATTTCAAGACAAAAACTCTGAAACTAAATTAAGATAGGAGGAAAATATATATTCATGCACATTGTAAAAAGGCTGCAGCCATCCTCACAGGTTTGGCTTGCTCCAGCGCCCCCTACCGCCCCCCCTTCTGCTCCAGCGCCCCCACGCTGCCCCTTTTCGTTCTACCGCCCCCCTGAAAAATGAAATTGCCCCCTGGGGGGCATTATCGCCCAGGTTAAGAACCACTGCTCTAGTCCACTGGTTCTTAACCTTGGGTTACTCAAGAGTTTTGGACTGCAACTCCCAGAAGCCTTCACCACCAACTGTGCTGGCTGGGGTTTCTGGGAGTTGCAGTTCAAAAACATCTGAGTGACAAAGGTTAAGAACCACTGCTCTAGTCCTCTGGCACTGGGCATTTTAAAGGACAAGTTGTATATTTTAGTTAGGAGATCAGCAACTTCCTCCGTTCCTTTTTTTTTTTTTTTTTTTTACATTTTTATTCCTTTTCAATAAGGATAGGATTGTGGGGTGAGGGGATTTATGGCTGAGGGAATAGGTATGGGTAGGGAAAAGGTGAAATTTCAGAGAGTGAGGGAATACTTTTACATCTACTTATAGAATTATACTAAAAGAAGAAGATAACAAAAAACAAAAACAAAAACCCAGCTTAACAGGTTTTACCAGAATTGCTATAGTTACTAATCTTTCCATTCCCTAATTGAACCTTCACATTCTTCTTTTCTCTATGCCTTCCAATAATCCATAGTTCGTGTCCAGTGTAAAATCAGTCCCAGTTTTTGAGTCCTTTTTAAGATGACCTTTCATTTAGTGCTTCTGTTAGTACATCCATCTCCGCCACTTCCAGTATCTTTTCTCTCAGCTCTTCTATGGAGCCTGGAGACTTCCAATCCCAGCAGCTGTGGAGCTGCTTGTCTGTGGGTTGCCTGAAGGTCCCTGGAAGTCTCTCCGTGGTCCCCCTCTCCCTGTCTCTGCTTCTCCCGGTCCACAACCAAGACCTTAAGGGAGCAAACCCTTTCCCTAAGTTCTTGGAACTCCTTGCAACGAGGCCACACCCATGACTTTTGCCCAAGAGGCATATAGTCATACCTATCACATTTGGTGCAAAACACGGGATAGCCCCCAACCCACTGCTGTCTGTCTGATTGCATGCTGGTACAGGTATTTGTTTAGAGCTTGCCAAACCTCTACTCAAGGGAAGTGACAAGACAGTATCTGGGGCCCTCGCTTCCTTGCACCGCTTAAAACCACAACTCTATGCTCAGGGAATGCGGCAGCACAGGGTATATGGCACAGCCTGCAAAGCTTTCTGAGCTCAAGAGGAGGTGCTCCAGATAAAAGAAACCGTAATGCACCCTCTCTCCTCCAGACGTTTTCTTCAGCACTGGCTGAATCTAAAGTGCACAACTCTCTGTGGTTTGGTTGTCTTTCATTCTGCTCACTCAAGCACCAAAGCAACCTTCCTCCTCTGTGCCAGGTGCAGCTTAACTTTACCCCATTCTCCCTTTGCTTACTATTGGTAGTGGGTTCAGGCCAAATTTGACATTAACACACATAAAACATGTCGTAGACTGTGTAGGACATTGGCCAGCACAGAGGTGGTGGGTGGATTTACAAGGCTGTGTGCCGAAATATTCCCCTCCTATAGAAACTAACCTGGTCAAGAAGATAATGTGGAATCATTTTCTCTAAGGTAGTAATTTTCTATATAACCAGTTTCCTTCCTCTTTCCCCCACCCCTTCTTGAACACTTTTCATACTTTCAACAGTGCCCTATCTGAAGCTTGAAAGGGTATAGGCCAGGATAATTTTTAGCACTTGAATTTCTGTGGAAACATCCAGTTTTCTCTGTATTACATTCCAAGGTATAATCTGAGAGAGGGAGAGGTATTATTTTAAAATAAAGCATTTGTTTATTTCCTTTATATCTTGCCTTTCTGGGAACTCAAGGCAGCTTATTAAACGGCAAAGGAAGTGACAAATGTATAAATAAAAATATTTTAAATGCTATGAAAATACAATCTTAAAAGACAATTGAACTAAAAAAGAGAGACAATATAAAATAGAAGAAATACACATAGCAAATAAAAAGTTTTAAATAAGAAAAGAAAAGCATGTTAAAAACACTGCAGTGAGTCTGGATCACTTAAAATTGCCGGAAGAGAAAAGACATTGCCAGTTCCACGACCTAGGAGCATCCACCAAGAAGGCCTTATCTTGTCCTCACCCATATATTTGTAAGAGTGATAAAGATAGGAGAAAGGATTCCCTTCAGGATCTTAACATCTGTTCTAGCTCATACATGAAGATAGGAGCCTTGAGATAACCTGGACCAACATTGCTTAGAGATTTACAAGTCAAAACCAGCAATTTGAACTGAGTCTGGAAATGGGCCAGTAACCAGAGAGGGCTATAACAACGGGGTTATTATTCTCCTTCATCAACACTCTGCCTGTAACGTTTTGAACCAGTTGAAATTCCTGAACGCTTGTCAGAGGTAGCCCCCATGTACTGTACAGCAGAGTAGGCATCCTTCAGTCTTGAGAGACTATGGTAACATGCTCTATATGGAGGACTTGGAACAGCGTCTAGTGTGGCTGAGGAGGCCAATTCGAGAGTGACCATCCCTTCCACACTGAAGACAAATACAGTCTGTCCCCTGTCCAGCTTCCTGATTTTGCTGGTTTCGGGACTGCCTCTTTGCCTCAGCCTGCTGGACAAATGTCTCTTCAAAATGGGAGACACCGTGATGCACTGCCTCCCTCCAGGCTGAATGCTCAGAGGTCAAGGTTTCCTATCTGTTGAGGTCTATTCCTAAGGCTTTCAGACTTGCAGACATCCTTGTATCGCAGCTATGGTCTTCCTCCCATGTACAGCATGTCACAGTAATCCAAGATGGCTATAACTCAGGCATGGGCCAGTTCAACTACCTCAAGAAACAAACAATGCCTTGGCTTTTAACGGGCAACAACCTTCTGGCCACTGAGACGCCCAAGCTGCAAAGCTGTTGTCTTTTTAGGTTGAGCATTAAGCACCATTTCTGTTTGTTAGTTCACATTTACCTATTACTGACATAATATAATAAAAGAAGGTTCCCTGCTGACCTTGGGTCATTCACCCGGCCTGCTCGACCTCACAGGGCTGTTGTAAAGACAGAAAAACCCCATGGAAGCTGCCATGGGCTCCCCTGAGGAAAGGCGGGGCAGAACTGTGGGATAATGAGGAGGACGAATAAACAAAAATCTGCTGAAACAACATCGCTGAGAAGGCGGAGGGTGTATAAAAGAGCTGGTGCTCACACATAGCTGACCTCGCAGCTTCCCACACGCACAACACTGACCCACATAAGCACATACTGTACTGTACCCCCCTCACACACACACACAGTTTTTTGAGGGGCTGGGGAAGGCGAGCGTGCACGGCGGCCCAGCCTCGCGCACCAGCAGCCGCGGGGGCGCGCGCTCGCCCTTCCCTCCGTCCCAACCGCCGCTACTGCTGCTACCGCCGGTCCCTTTCCCCCGAAGGAGGCCTCTCCGGTAAGGCGCGCCTGAACGCCTGGCCAGGGTCGCGTTTGGCCTACGAACCGTGGCCGGAGGCTTCACCTTGGGGACAAGAAGGGAAGGGAGGGAGGCGGCCCCCTCTTCTCCCCCTTAGCGCTGCTCGGGAGGCTTGAGAAGGGCCAGCGGGCAGGCGGGCGGGCAGGCAGTCCAGCGGGTGGAGCAGGAAAGGGCGCGCAGGAAACGGTTCCTTCTTTTTTTTTCCTATCTTTCCCCGCAACTGGGCCAGAAACGCCCACAGCCCCCGCAGACGCGGGGAAGGCTCCGCCGGCCTCTCCCTCGGCTCGGGAACGGCCCCAACCGGTTCTCTGCCGACCGCCCTCGGCCTCCCCGCCAAGGCTGCTCTTTCTCTCTTTTTTTTTTGCAGGCTTGCGTGGCGGGCAGTGGGCAGCCGGCCGGCCGAAAGGCCTCCTCCCCTTCCCTCCCCTCAGCTCGTTTGCCTGCGAGCCCTTCTGGCCCCCAGGGGCGGGAAGCGGGGCTGCTTTCCCCACCTGCCCTTCCTCTCCCTCCCTCCCTCCCAGGGCCCGGGCGCGGCCCCTCTTTTCCCGCTTCTCTCCAACCGGAGGGGGACCGTGTTGGCCCTCGCGCGCCCAGGGGAAGGGGAGCGAGTGGGCAGCGATTCCTCCTTACGAGGTGTGTTTTTTGGGGGGGGGGGAGCGTGGCCCCTTCAGGCTTCGTGTACTGTTTCGCTTCCGACCGGGAGTGGGCAGGATTAGTGACTGACTCTCTCTCTCTCACACACACACACACACACACACACACCCCGCTGGTTTTTGCATCCCCCAGCTTTGCTCTCCAAACGTGGTGGGTCTTGGACTTTTGAAAAGGGCGCCTTGAGGGCATTCCCCCCCCCGCGTTAACATCTGGAAACACCTGGTTTTGAAAGTGAACCTCCAGCCGTTTCCGGTTTGGGTTTTGGGGGGTGGTGGGTCGGCGGGCGTTTCCTTTTTGGGTAGTCCTTCAGCCCAAGAAAGTCTTGGGTAGGTGGGTGGGCAGGACATGGGCCTCCACGCTGAGGAAAGTTGTCCACCCCTCTTTTAGAGGAACATTTCTTGAAGGGAGACTACCATGTCTTTTTTTTGGGGGGGGGGGAGAAACGCTTACGTTCTAAACAGCTCCCCGATATTTTGGTTTACGGGTGCAGGGAATGATTTTGTCTGAGGAGGTAATCCAAGAGCTGCTCAACAACGTCCCTTCCCTACCTTTCCCTTGAGTAAACATGTGGGGCTGAAACAGAACGGCATCTGGTACATGCACCCCAATAGCCATAAATTCATTTTAGAAAGAAGGAGACTGTTGTACACCCAGTCATAAACCCTGATTGGTCTATTAGGCCGAAGACAAAACCAAGCAGAAACAAAAATAAAGAAGACAAAAATGTTCTGGGACCTTTAAAGACTAACTGTGGTATTTTAAGGTGAGCTTTCATGGACAAGTCCACTTCCGTAAGACATTATCTGACAAATAAATATACAGTATAGAGTACAGACAGAGTTCCAACTCCTGTCCTCTGAAGATGCCGACCACAGAGACTGGCAAAATGTTAGGAAGAAAAGACTTAAGAACACAGGCAAACAACCTGGAAAACCCACAACAACCATCAAATATATAAACATTTGCCATGTAAACTCACTCTTATATAGTGGTGCCTCGCTTAACGAGCACACCGTTTGACGACGAATCCGCATAGCGATGCGTTTCGCTTACTGATCTTCGCATTGCGATGTTTTAGAACAGCTGATCGGCGGTTCCAAAATGGCTACCAGATCAAGGAAATGGTCGCCGGCAGCGTTTTTACGCCGAGTCCTCGCTTACAGAGGCGGCGAAAATGACGGCCCTATGGAGGATTCCCGCTTAGCGGTGAGTTTATCCCCCATAGGAATGCATTAAACGGAGTTTAATGCGTTCCTGTGGGGTTTTTTGCCCCATATAGTGACTTTTCCGGATAGCAACGATTTATCCAGAACGGATTATCGTTGCTATGCGGGCCACCACTGTATTTGAAGAAATGGTCTTGTCCATGAAAGTGCACAACAGATAATAGCAGTTCATCTTTAAAGATGCCACAATGTTTTGTCTTCTTTATTTTTGTTTCTGCTTGGTTTTGTTTCTTGCCTATTAGGCCAATTAGGGTTTATGACTGGCTGGAACTTCATGTGCACCACGGTCTCCTTGTTTCTGTTTTTGTTTCTTGCCTAATAACCCGTGCAAAGAAAACAGAACCAATATATATGTTAGTTGGTAAAAAATGGATCAGACAAGAAACAAAACAAAATAGATAATCTTTGTTTTGTTTCTTGTCTGATATATTTTTACAGAATAACACAACAGCCTCTTTTAAAACTACAGGTTAATTGGCTGTAGTTTTAAATGGAAATAAATGGAAACCCTGATTGGCTAGGAGTTTCAGTGGGTACACATGATAGGCTAAAATTTGCATTTAAGTGGAGAAGCCCTACTGATGAGTGCTGTGCCTGTGCGTAAGGTCATTTGCTGAATACATGGCTATAATGTAATTGAAATGAATGTAAAAGAACAGTGGGATAGAATCTCAGTGTAACTGCAAAACAATCCCCAGTCCAAAAAAGTTTGCCATCCTTGTTTCAAACACAGCCGTTTTATGCTTTTGTTATGATTTATTGCTGTTTTATGGGTTTATTCTTTTATTGTTTTGAAATTTACTATGTATATCATGGATGTCATGTCTTATATATTATTTTTATTCATTCAGTAAACTTCCTTGAGATAAGGTTTTATGAAAGCCGGTCATCCAATACCCAACATAAATAAATATATTTATTTTAGAATATTTATGGCTCATTTTTACACTTTCAATGGGAAGTTAGTTAAGAATTTTAGAAAATCAAGATACAAAGTTCAGAACTGGGTGATAACATTATTTATTTAAACCGATAAGCCTAAACCGAACATAATGCGAATGGAGGGAAAATCCCAGCTAGTGTAGTCGTGCGGAATTGCACTGTTGAGCAGGCAGTTGTGCAACGGACTGTTTGTATAACCTCTTGTGCAACCACTTGCAGAAAATGTGTCGGGTGTCACCCTCTGAAAGTACATAGCCACTAACTAGTACAAGAGGTTTTGTGCTAGGATAGTGACCTCATACAGCACTGACCATAAGAAATAATAGGACTATGCACTGATGTTAGTGTCCAAATCAGTCTGATTAGATTGATTTGTAACAAATCTATTCAAGTCTGATTAGAATGATCTGGATCAAAGGGGAATGGCCAGATTCTGTTCCTGAGCAGAGTGAAGTGACTGGGTGAAGTGAAAAGACACATTGTGTTTGTAACCAGGATGGATTTGATTTAAATCAAATGATTGCAATCATGATTTTAAAATGGATTTTATTGACAATTTAATTTTTTTAAATCATTTTTTAAAATTTTAACCATGATTAAAGTAAATTTATTTTTTTAAAAATATTGGTTTTTATCCATCCTGTTTAAATCACAAATCAAATGGGATTACTAAGATAACTAAAATTTAATAGTGGCTACTGTACAGCTCCCTAAAGCAAGTTGTGTGAAATCTGGCATATATATCTGTTCTTTGTTTTCCAACAAGTCAACAAGAGGCTCATAAATCACTTTAGATCTAGGGAACAAATCAAAATGCATGGGGTACATAATTCCTTTGGTCTAAATCAGAATACATTCCAAAACCCCAATTTAATATGCAGATTGAATTGGGGGTTCTAGACAGAGTCCAAATGAATGGAGATGAAATACATTTTGTAGAATATTATGTTTTAAAATAAATATGTTGTGAGAATTGCTCTAGCTTTCCTCTTAACCATTTATATTCCTTAGGAACTCCCTGCGGACCATGTTAGACCATAAATCCTTCCAGCTCAGTGCTGGCTGGACAGGCTGGAAGCAAGTCTCTGACGTTTCAGAGAGGGATTCTTCCCAGCTTTAGCAGGAAGGCCTAGGGATTGAGTTTGGGGAAGGATGTGCTTCTGCATTGGTGACGTGTGTTCTGCCTCTGCTTGTCATGGCCTTCCTTACACGTCTTTCCTTTAAGAAGTTCTCTTTTATCTCCTAGAAGCACCATGGATACAGCCAGCCACAGCTTGATTCTTTTGCAGCAGCTGAACATGCAGCGGGAGTTCGGTTTTCTCTGTGACTGCACCGTTGCAATTGGAGACGTGTATTTCAAAGCCCACCGGGCAGTCCTGGCTGCCTTTTCAAACTATTTTAAGATGATATTTATTCATCAGACAAGGTGAGAAAATGACGGTCTTTCGGGAACGTTTAAGGTTTCAAACACAGGCATGATTGCTGGTATGGATGGGGTGGTGGATGGTTCAGAATGCCCACTGGACCATTGCTGTGTGACGCAACGTCTGTCTTCCTTGTGAAATGCAAACCTGAGAAGTGAAGAATCTGAAATGCAAATCTGAGTAGTGTTATCAGTCTTCAGCCTAATGGCTTGCAGAGCAAAGTCTTGGCTAAATCAATACCTGGAGCTCAGATAAAAGGAAGCCTTTGTAAGGATGTCAGGATGCTTGTCTTTTTTATATTGGCTTAAAATATCATATATGTTTATTTGTACAGTTCATTTATCTTTTTTTAAAAAAATTAAAATGAAAATTAACTTCTTTTGTTTTTAAGTTGCAGAACCATTCCAGAAATTAGGTGTGATAGTGTTAGTGTGATAGTGATGCAAATAGAACAGGCTAATGAGTTGGCCAAGTTCAGATGACAGTCTGCCTTGTGATTAATGAGCCAATTTTTCTAAAGATACCAAGGTATTTGTCAACATTGCTTTGTGAATGATCATGCTACCTATTCCATAGAGGACTCCTTTATCCATGGGGTCAGTATCCGCTGAATCATTTATCTGAAAATATTAAAAATATTAAAAGAAAAAACCACAAATATCTATTTTTAACAATGAAGTTATAAGAACTGGCCATAGAGGGAAATATTTTTCCATGAAGTTATTATCAAAACTGGCCTCAAGAGGGAGCCGGAGACCATGCTATGTATAGCATTGGCTATTATAAAAGTGTCTGCTTTTTTCATCTGCTAGGGTACATTTATTACAGTGACATTTTGTTATTGTTTTTGTTATTTCCTCCAACTTCACTACTTATTCTCTATCTTAATTTGTATACCTAATTTCCACATGGGATAAATGTCACCCTTCTAAGATAGTGGACTGTAATCCTCATATTGGATTCTGTTGAAAAGTGCCATCTGTCTCTAAGATAATGCTGGTGCCTATGTTGCAAATCTTGCATTCCGTATCACCTTTAGGCAGGTGAAGTTGGCCTTTGATGTAATTACTTAACTCTCCTCTTTGTTTCAAGCAGCGAATGCATAAAGATTCAGCCAACCGACATCCAGCCAGACATATTCAGCTATTTGCTGCACATCATGTATACTGGAAAAGGCCCAAAACAGATGGTCAACCATGCCCGGTTGGAGGAAGGCATCCGTTTCCTGCACGCCGACTACCTTTCTCGCATGGCAATTGAAATGAACCAGATGCTTTCTCCAGAGGCTGTGCCTTCTTCAAACCTGTATGGGATTCAGATTTCCACCACACACAAGACTGTCAAAGAAAGCCTCCAGACAAAAGAAAGTTTGACAAGCCTCGGTAGCAGAACTGCTAATCAGGGTGACCACCCGCAGCTTCAGCTATCTCTAGCGATTGGGCTGGACGATGGCTCTTTGGACCAGGAGGTTTCTCATCCTTCGGTCCAGACAGCTGGGAAGCCATTAGAAGAGACCTCCAGCCCACCTGTGACTATAAAACAAGAGAAAGTGGACACGGAACCGGTGGTGTCTCAGAGTCACACGTCTTCGTCCCCCGATGTCAGGGGTCCAGCTTTTTCTAAAACCAAAATCCATTTATGTCAGTACTGCGGGGAGCATTTTGAATCCCGAAATAATCTACGTGAACACCTGTTCACTCACGTATCTGGATCGCTGCCCTTTGGGGTTCCAGCTTCAATCCTGGAAAGCAGTGACCTTAGCCAGCTCCAAGCTGTTAATGACAACCACCAGGCCATGGAAAGCCACCGCCTTGGCCCTTTTCTTCGAAGAGAGAATGAGGGCCAGTCTGAACATCCCAGTCGCAGCACTCTGGAGCCCTTGCCCATCGGCCAGCTCTCTCTCGTATCCAAAGACTCTGAGCCTGTGGAGTTAAACTGCAACTTTTCCTTTTCGCGGAAAAGGAAGGTGAGCTGCACAGTCTGTGGTCACAAGTTTCTGCGGAAAAGCCAACTGCTCGAACACATGTACGCCCACAAAGGCAAACACTTCAAGTTCAGTCGATGCCAAAGGCTTGGCAGTGCAGTGACCTCCAAGTTTCAGCCGTACGGTGACAGCTGGACTCAGAGTATGATGAAAAGTGCCGCCCTCACGCAGGCTCATGTCAACTCACAAACTGTATCAGATCCTGACCTCTCACAAGAGAGCATTGACACCATCCTGGTAGAATAGGGGGCTTTTTTTTGTTTCTTTTTTGCATCCTTTGTATTACATATGTTTTACATTCGTGCATTTGGTGCTCTATCTTTATGACTATTGCCAAAGGTGTCTTGTGCTCCTGAAAGTCTTGTTCTCTGTTCTCTTATGGACTTGGGGAACTCCTTATCATCCTACTCCAGTCTTGCAGACAGGAGGAAAACCATGCGGGAAAAGTTTGTGACATGATTGTATCCCACCTGTGTATTGGCCATAGAAAGAACTCCTGTGAAATGCAAGCAGATCTTCTGTGGTTTTGCATGTGTAAGGTTCTAGATTTGGGTTTTAGGACTGAGAGAGATCTTTACCTAAAGCTAGATGGACAATTGCTGTTAGTAAGAATTAGCCGCGGTAGCTTAAATGGCCTCTGGCCTGATCCACATCTAGGATGGCTTTATGTCCTCTTACCACTAGTTTTGTACTTAACCCCTCTATACTTCAAAGTGGGATGTTCCCAAATGATTTTAGCCTGATACGAAGTATGTGTGTGTGATTACAAACTGGGGCGTAGAGAGCCTCTGAAGTTCAGTTCCAGAATTAAAAAGTAATACTTTTAAAATAAATACAATTTCTGTTATTTTTCTACAACAGTAGGCAAGGCTACAGTGCTTAACCCTTTCGTAGTTAGATTAATCAAGTTAAAACTTTCTAGTCCATTTAGGCATGTATTTTATTAATGAGGTTGTAGTCTGTTCTTTTTAATTGGTTTCAATAAAAGGACTTACAAACCTTGAGCGGGGAACTATCAGCAACAATTCGCTGAAAGCCTTTTTTCCCTTTGCAGGATGATTCGCTTTAAGTGTATATGTTTCAGTGCATACTTAATGAAATAATACTTTTATCAAAAGCTTGCATAATCAACCAATTAAGATTTCTTTTACTAAGAGATAGAACTACCTTTAACAAAATCCCTCTTCCGTTTGGAAGCTGCCTTTATGCTATTTAAGCCACATTGGGTCCTTTTAAGGAGAAAGGTGGGGGTAAAAGTATTATATCTACTATTTTGGGCAAGAATCCTGTAGAAGAAATGACGTAGCCCTCATAATCAACAAAAGAGTGGGAAAAGCTGTACTGGGATACAATCTCAAAAATGATAGAATGATTTCAATATGAAGCCAAGGCAGACCTTTCAACATCACAGTAATCCAAGTTTATGTACCAACCACCAGTGCTGAAAAGGCTGAAATTGACCAATTCTATGAAAACTTACAACACCTAGAACTGACACCAAATAAAGATGTTCTTCTCATTATAGGGGACTGGAATGCTAAAGTAGGGAGTCAAGAGATAAAAGGAACAACAGGTAAGTTTAGCCTAGGAGTTCAAAAGGAAGCAGGGCAAAGGCTAATAGAGTTTTGTCAAGAGAACAAGCTGGTCATCACAAACTTTTCCAACAACACAAGAGGCGACTCTACATATGGACATCACCAGATGTGCAATACCAAAATCAGATTGATTATGTTCTCTGCAGCCAAAGATGGAGAAGCTCTATACAGTCAGCAAAAACAAGACCTGAAGCTGATTGTGGCTGTGATCATCAGCTTCTTATAGCAAAATTCAAGCTTAAACTGAAGAAAGTAGGAAAACCCACTGGGCTAGTCAGGTATAATCTAAACCAAATCCCTTATGAATACACAGTGGAAGTGAACAGATTTAAGGAACTAGATTTGGTGGAGAGAGTGCCTGAAGAACTATGGATGGAGGCTTGTAACATTGTACAGGAGGCAGCAACAAAAACCGTGCCAAAGAAAAGGAAATGCAAGAAAGCAAAGTGCTGTTTGGTCTTTTCCAGAAAGATATTCAACAATGGGGACTGCTACTGAAAATGCCTTTTTAAAAAAATACCATATTGTGATACCAGATGGCTGTAAGGCCAAGCCTTAGCTCATGGGTGGGCCTCTTAGTACCTCAGTTTACCCCTTAGCTTAGATGATGGAGAAACGTAAGGGGAAACGTGAAAGACGATGGTCTTTAATATTAGTGAATTGACCAATTGATTACCAATATTTCTGTGTGGGAAAGAATAATTCTGGTGGGAAGAGCACACTGGTAGATAAGCTTCCACAATCAGCCCCTTGCCAGAGACTTCCTTTCCTGAGAAACAAAATGGATGACCTCTGCTAGAATGGTGTTCGCTATCTGTTGACTCGGATCAGGATGGTTCTGTAATCGGCTGAAACCATTTTCAACTGGGATGGGCAACGTGTGGCCTTTTCCCCAAGTCCTTCCTCCACTGAGCTCTGCCCTCAAATTTCATCCCCTGGAAAGACAATTTATATCCTTAGAAGCTTCAGGAAGAGTGTGATGTGCTCCCCCCAGCCCTGCTTGAGGACAAAAAGGGGGCCTTGTTTCGAAATGAGAAATGACTGGCCAGTGATCTGCCATTGGGGTGTGGGGGGCAGAATCAGGAGGGTGAGCAATTAGGGGACGGTTGAGGGAGTATTAGGGTCTGCCACCATCCAGAGGGAGGGTAAAGGAAGCCATGGACTCTTTCTTGCATGTCACCTTCCCCTGTTCTTTGGCATGTTTCATAATTTATTTCCTTAACCAGATTCTAAACACTTTCTAGTTAGTACATAGGGTTGTGAATAGCATCTGGTGTAGTTTTTTTGTTTTGTTTTGTTTCTTGGCACGTCATAGTTCTCTCAGACCACAACAATGCCTGTTTTCCAACCCAGGCGTCCAGGAGGCCTGCAAAGGCAGGGCGGAAAGGCATCATCCCTTCTCTGTTCCTGCTTCCCAGCAAACAGAGGCAGGGTCCTGCAGGTACCAAATCGCTTGTCTGAAAAAAACCCCAAGGAGCCACAAAACAGGCCCTAAGGAGGGAAAATTACCTGTTGATCTGACGTGCATGGAACTTCAGTGGTGCCTGGTAAGCTCTCAGTAGATTTGCTTAATTAAAAACTATTCCTCCTAGCTTTAGATGTGCTAGACAGTCCGTATTTTCCCTTCACCCTTGTGCTCCTATATGATTTATTAGTGTATTAGGGTTAACCCTGCCCAAAAAAGACTTAAGCCCCCATTAGAATGTATGCATTGATTCTTTCGAATGCTTTGCCTCCAAAATTTCCAGCCTCTTCTAAGTCCCTCACTCTTGTCTTGAATAAAAGTCAAATAATAAAATTATTTGTTTTTCCAAATGACTTCACTGTGTGGTGGTGGTAGTATTTGTTATTCATGCAGTATGCTTTTCGGTGAATGCTTTAATAGGATTATCACAGGTTTGATCTATGCAAAGCGTTTTCTGTAGAATTATAGGTTTACCAGGTAAGAGTGGCCTGCTGAGCTGAGAACAGATTTGGAATTACATTACCAATCGAATTAGCTGATTGTGAGCAACAGGGTTGCATCCATGAGTGTCATAATGGGACCACAGCTGTGCGGTAGAACATGTGCTTTGCCTACGACAGAGCCCAGGACTTCACCCTACCTTTGCTGGTCGTCGACACAAATAGGCTAGAAAGCAGCTTTTTTGTTCTCTTTCTGTAATCTTGTATCTCAAAGTCTGTACTGGTCTCACGTGTTCACCAGGGGCAAGCAGGGATTTCCTACAGACGCTTAGTCAATAAAATCTCTTCAGTCAGAGGAAAGATGATACATGTGACACACCCTGGACAGTGCCACTAGGCCTTTACAGTAGTACTGTACATGTGAGCCACTGGGCAGATTGTTTTGCAAGGTACTATATAAAGGCTGTCCTTTTTTGCATTGTTTTACATGCAAAATATAAATACTTAGTGGCTTTGCATTTTATAGAGGCTTTCGACTTCTTTATCTCATAGTATCTGTGCTGGATGACTTCAGTAGAGATGTCTTGAAGCAAACAGGTGTCTGCCCAGCTTCTTTGCACATGCTGATTCAACCTGGCCTACAGCAGCGAAAACGAATTACCATATTTTTCCATGTATAAGATGCCCTCCACTTTTCTAATCCAAATTTAAGAAATCTAAGTGGTGCTTAGCAAGTGTAGGGGGAAAGGGATCAAAGCGCTGCAGGATCGCTTTGATCCCTGCTTTCCCCTCCACTTGTTTTTGTTCTATCCTCAGCTTACTTCCGTGTATAAGACAACCCACAATTTTTAGTCTAAAGATTTTAGACAAAAGTATAGTCTTATATACAGAAAAATACGGTATATCATGTGACATAACAAAAATGGTCCTGGGTCCTCATTTTCCCATGGAACCAATGGTCCACTCTGAATGTTAGCCAAACTTTGCAGGACCTATCCAAGCTGCTGAATCTTACTTGCAAAATCAGTTCAACTCCTCGGGTAACTTTAAAGTTCCAACCAAGGCCCAGAGAGGATTCATTGCGGCCATGGCACTGAAGTCACCTACCTCCACTGCAAAGTGCTGTGGGAGAAAGTGGGGTGCTACCTTATTTGCCCTGTAGCTGAGGATGCTGCCCTTCACCGATACTGACAATTCAACTGCTAGTCCACTTGAAATGGGAGAAGGCATTGTCTTATCCTTTTTCCTTTATCCTTTTTCCTTTATCCTGGACTGGCTCCGTGAATGGAAAAAGCAACTCTTCAAATAGAGGACTGTCTTCTGCAAAGCAGGACACATGGCCATCTCACTGTTGTCATGCAGAGAATTAAAAAGTTACATGGACAGAAATTAGCCCATTTACTTACTCACTCACTCACTACATATTTATCCCACTCATCTAGTGGCAGAATACTGCTTTGGGTGGCTAACAGCAATAAAATAAATAATAACTCATCCAATATGGGGGGGGTGTATTTTTTTTTTTAAAAAAACTCTTTGAAAAGCTCTGATTTCACCTTTTTCCTGAAGGTCAGAAAGGAGGAGGCCTGCTGAATATCAACAGGCAACATGTTCCATAGCATTGCGGCTACTCCCAAGACAGCCTGGTGGTTGTTGGCTGGGAGACCACTTGGACCTGTGAAACCTGGATAGACTGGGTTGCTCAGGTAAATGATCTTCAGGAGAGATGCACACCATTCCTTTTTTTATTGGTTGTTGTGGGTTTTTCAGGCTCTTCGGCCGTGTTCTGAAGGTTGTTCTTCCTAACGTTTCGCCAGTCTCTGTGGCCGGCATCTTCAGAGGATTCCTTTTTTTAACTCATCCATCCCAAGTTTGGAAAAGTTATTGTTATTTTTTTAAAAAACACATTAATTTTCTGAACTTACAGCTTCCCTCCGCTCTTTTCCTCCAACTGCTCTGGGGATTAGTCTGTGCCATCTAGTGTTTTATAGGGTTATTGTTGTGGGTTTTAATGTCTATTTTTATTTTTGTTTTCGATTATACATGTTATAACCCACCCAGAGTAGTGTTGTGACACTAATGGGAGCAAGATACAAATGAATGAATGAATGAATGAATGAATGAATGAATGAATGAATGAATGAATGAATGAATGAATGAATGAATGAATGAATGGAGTCATGCTGCCTTGGTAGTTCTGGTAGTTGTAGTCCAAAATAGGTCATGGCCCAATGGAATCAGTACAAGCATATGTCTGAATTTGGTCCTAATCTTCCCTCTGCACAAGAACATGAAATCGAAGCATCTGGTGTCACCTTTTGTGTGAGATTGTGATTGTCCAGAAGATGGCGGCAAAGGGACAGTGTTCCTTCAGAAAACGGGAACTCGTCAGTTGCAATAGTAACTGTAGGAACTTTTTCCTCGTACCCCCCCCCTCCATCCCCAGTGCTTCTGCTGTAGGTTGTGTGACACACAGGAGGCTGACTCACCCCAATATATGAGGGAACTTTAAAGACATGTCAGAAGAGCACGAAGAGGGGGTGGGAAGGAGAAGTGTTTAACAAAAGAAACATGTTGAAGCAGGAGGAACAGTACTTTAAGGAAGTTTCCGTTTGACTGAAATAGAAATAGAGAGAAAAGTCCAGAGTATTCTCTTGATACAGAATTTCTGGCAATGCTTGAAAAACTTCCTCATCAAGAGGAGGGATTTATTTATTTAAACGTCAGAATGCTGTTGCTCAGGCTAATAAATTGCACTACAGTAGGCTCATGGAGGGGACGTGGTGGCCCTGCGGGCTAAATTGCAGAAGCCTTTGGGTGCTGCAGGATCAGAAGACCAGCTAAGATCGAATCCACATGACAGAGTGAGCTCCCGTCGCTTGTCCCGGCTCCCGCCAACCTAGCAGTTCGAAAGCATGCAAATGCGAGTAGATTAATAGGGACCACCTCGGTGGGAAGGTAAACAGCGTTCTGTGTCTAAGTCGCACTGGCCATGTGACCACGGAAGATTGTCTTCAGACAAACGCTGGCTCTATGGCTTGGAAACGGGGATGAGCACCGCCCCCTAGAGTCGAACACGACAGGACAAAAATTGTCAAGTGGAACGTTTTCCTAGGCCCATTGAATCCATGGGGACTTAGTGAGTCAACTGCCCTGTAAATTCCATGGATTCAAATGGGCCTACTCTAAGTGAGGCTTACTATGCTAATATTAGTTACAATTAGAATTAGACCCATGTGGAGCTATTAAACCTATGGAGAAGCTGACTCACCAAGTCCCTACTAATTAATGGGCCTCCTCTAGTGCAAATTATTGGGATAAGCAATAGGATTTTGGCCACTGTAGGCTACCTTTTCTGTGTGTGTGTGTGTGTGTGTGTGTGTGTGTGTGTGTGTGTGTGTGTGTGT
The DNA here is from genome assembly GCF_051106095.1 of Pogona vitticeps. Classification (NCBI taxonomy): domain Eukaryota; kingdom Metazoa; phylum Chordata; class Lepidosauria; order Squamata; family Agamidae; genus Pogona; species Pogona vitticeps. Next base: position 345,971,053 of record NC_135783.1, read on the forward strand.
GTGTGTGTGTGTGTGTGTGTGTGTGTGTGTGTGTGTGTGTGTGTGTGTGTGTGTGTGTGTGTGTGTGTGTGTGTGTGTGTGTGTGTGTGTGTTTATAGAACCAAGTTGAAGAATGCAATAAATATGGTATCACCAAAACTAGGCAAGATTCTGACTTTGCTAAACCTGGCCAGGATGGTTTTAAAAAATATGTTTCTGTTTCAATATATTCTCGAAGGCTTTCACGGCCGGGATCTAATGGTTGTTCTGGGTTTTTCGGGCTCTTTGGCCGTGTTCTGAAGGTTGTTCTTCCTGACGTTTCACCAGTCTCTGTGGCCGGCATCTTCAGAGGACAGCAGTACAGAGTACAGGTTGCTGTCCTCTGAAGATGCCGGCCACAGAGACTGGCGAAACATCAGGAAGAACAACCTTCAGAACACGGCCAAAGAGCCCGAAAAACCCAGAACAACCATTTTTCTGTTTCTCCCCCATCTCTGCAATATCCAGCTGAAGAAAGGTCCTGCTGAACCCAAAACCTGGCAAAGTTTTTTAAAAAATTTTTTAGTCCTCTAAGAAAAGTATTACTCACTCTTGTGATTGGATTTTGTACCACACAATTCGTTTTTCATAACAAAACAAAACATGTCATCACAACACAACCAAGAATAATGATCTGTTCTGCTGGTCTCAACTAAAGTAGATGCATTGAGTCAATGGGATTTACACAAGTGTAGACTTGCCATTCAGCATTTGAGCCAATGGATCTGCTCTTGTTTCCCCTCATGACTGGAATTTGCCTACAGAAAAAACAGCAACACAAAATTGCAGAAGCATAAATAAAGCCACAGGGTAAAGAAACCAACACCTTGGCGAGCCTCAAAATTGACTCAATCTTATTGAACAACACCTTTAGACTTAGACTTTCTGAATGGAATGGAGTGTTACTAAGCAGCCTGGTCTTTAATAACTGTGGCCATTATGACACAGACAGTAATGGCTCCATAATAATATTACTTAGGAAAGGACAGGAGCCAAAGCGGTTAAAGCTTGTTCTCTTTCTAATTTGCATTCCTATATAAGCTGTTTGTCAAGGTTGCTTTCAGAGCAGCCTCCTTTTCATCCCCTTTTAAATTGTCACAGTGCAGCCGAGGAACAAAGATGAATTGCTCCACGGTTTGATTCTACAATTCATTTCAGGAAACAGCTTTTTAATATGATTTGCATGCACACAGCTTGCATGGCCTCCCTTTGTCTGTTGCATACCCACCTCCACATGTGGAAAAGTTGTAAAGGGAGGGGGAAGAGGCACAAATGTGCACTGTGGTGTTAACGACATATAATAATGTGCCTTTGAGTCAACTGTCTGTTATCTGAGTCATGGTCTCTGACTGTGATCTCCCACTACCTAGACAACGATACACACCATGTTTATGGGCTCCCTGGTGCTTTTGAGAACAAGACTCTCGGGCTTCTCGAGGGCTCAACTGGGGTGGGAGAAGTCACCTGCTCTGGCAGAAGGCAAAAGTAGACAACTCCATTTAAATGTCTCAGGAAGTCTTGCAGGGCATGTGTGTGTATCTGCCACTGGACGTATGTGTGAAACTAAGCATGGCTTGTGCGCTTACTTTCAAGGGATGTCAAGACAGAGAAAGAGCTGAGAAAGGCAGTGAGAGGGGGCAGAGAGGGAGACCACTATGGTGCCTTTGGCTATCTTTGAGCCTAAAGCAGTAGTTTTAGAGTGGTCGAAATGACTAGATAGGCGGAGTATAAATACAATCAATCAATCAATCAATCAATCAATCAATCAATCAATCAATCAATCAATCAATCAATCAATCAATAGCTGCCTTGCAGATGGCAGGAAAACAGTTCCTCAGGAAGGATGATGCCCATATTCCCAGGACACAATGGCTGTCTGCCACTCACTCTCCCTGAGCTGGAAATTGGATCTTGTCCTTTGCATCTTCTTCTGTTATCTGGATATTGTTGCTTATAGCTATGGGTGGGGAGAGAAGGCTTTATTTAAGGTAAAGTTTCCCCTTGACAATTTGTCCAGTCATGTCCGACTTTAGGGGGTGGTGCTCATCTCCAACCCGTAGACCTCGTGTTTTTGTCTGAAGACAATCTTCCATGGTCATGTGGCCAACACAATTTAGACATGGAACGCCGTTACCTTCCCACCATGGTGGTACCTATTTATCTACTTGCATTTTTGCATTTTGCATGCTTTCGAACCGCTAGGTTGGCAGGAGCTGGGACAAGCGACGGGGGCTCACTCCGTCGCATGGATTCATTCTTATGACTGCTGTTCTTCTGACCTTGCAGCACAGAGGCTTCTGCGGTTTAACCCGCAGCACCACCACCTCCACCAGGCTTTGTTTACTCCCAAGTAATCCAATTCCTTTTCCTGGTGAAGAGATGCGCAGAAGTGAGAAGCACAAAAACCCCAGGCCGTTTGATAAGACCGGAAGGAGGGCAGAGAGTGGAACTAAGAGTTTGGATGTTCGTCTGCCATTTCGAAGTCTTTTCTCATGGTTGTGATTAACAGCTTGATTGTTTAGTTACTGCAACAGCAGCAGCAGCAATAAAAAACAGCAGTAATTTGGGGGAAGAAGATGGATGGAGCTGACAATTCAGTCTTCCCCTAACCACATCCTTCCTTCCTCCCACCTCCCGTTTTAGTGTCCTCCTTCCAGAATCCGGCCCTCCTGATTTGCTAGTATAGAAGTACCTGCCATAAACCTTTCTGTCTGGAAGCAGCGTCTCTTCTCCGCTGGGACCAAGGGGGGGAGGACTGGGGTGCACCGATTGAAGCAATTCTGTCAAAAGAATTACACTGTTCGGTCCCAGTCTGTTTTTCCCTTTTATTTTAAGTGCCATTTGGTCCCTGGATTTTATGCAACTGCTCCTCACCCCTTTGAAAGAGAAAAGTTAGTCTTCTTTCTTCCTGCTACAGGGAATTTAAAATCAGCATCAATAAAGCTCAAGCTCACCCCATCTCACTCCTCTTTTATGCTCACTGCTGCGTGAAACGCAAGGTTTGCTTAACATCTGGAGGCTGTTAGAAGAGGCAAACACAAAGACTAATACTATGTAAAATAAGCAGTAACAACAGCAGCTGCAGTAAGTATCAAGCGCACACAAGCAAGTCCCAGATGAACTTCACATTTGGAACTGATGAAGACGGTACTGTATGGCCCTCCCAAAGCCTTGATTTTTCAGTTAGAATCATAGAACACGATTGAGCTGGAAGGGGCCTGTAAGGCCATTGAGTCCAACCCCCTGCTCAAGGCAAGAACCTAAATCGAAGCAGATCTGACAGATGCTTGCCCAATTTTCTCTTGAACGTGTCCAGTGTTGGAGTGCTCTCCACTTCTCAAGGTAATTGGTTCCATTGTCGTACTGCTCTAACAGTTAAGAGGTTTTCCCCTGATATTCAGCCTAAATCTGGCTTTCTGTACCTTGAGACCATTAATACGTGTCCGGCACTCTTCTTAGAGAGTGTATCATAATTACGGCAACTGTAATTTGGGGGGCAGCAATTTAAGACCATCTAATTAGTACTGCATGCAGAGAATTAATGGCACTTTGACCAAGACTGCAGAGCATCAAAAAATATCTACAGGGACACTCAAGATGACACTTCTAAGACCTTCCACATTTCATACACTTGTTTCTTAGCTTCTGAAACTGATGGATTCTCTCTTTTTTCTTCTAAATGAAAAAAAATCGCATGCATCACTCTTACACAAGTGTAAAGATAAAATCAAGAGGGAGCGCCTGCTGTTGAAAACTGGCTGATGGGAGAGTGGTGCTCAAGTGATCTCCAGCTCAACAGACAATTCTTCAAAGTATTCACCATCCAATACGGAGGCCATCCAGTGATATCCATGTGTCCAATAGTCAGGTCAGTTGCCTGACACATGTATTTATAATAAGCAAACTGCTGGTTTCACATATTTATAAGAATTACTCTACTGCTTCATTTCTACTTCTATGTAATTTTCTCCTTTAATATTCTTGTCACCTATCAGCAACCCATCTTGTTTTGGTGATTAATTTCGTCCTGGAGACAGGCATAAAAGCTTTCATTCCTACAGCTGTAATAGCAAAGCTGGCATCTCAGTTTTGACTGTTCTGCCTTGGTTGACTCGACTGCTGTACCTCAATATATTGCAATTCTTATGGTATCATAAAATATCCCAGTGAAAGTATTTTTATTCCGGTTGGTGCTGGTTACATGCAGGGCCATTCCAGTGCTTTGAAGAACGCTACCTTATCTGGACATCTCATTAAGCTCTTGAATGATCCAATGCTTGGATTTCCATCGCTATTTTCACAGAACCATGAAGTTGGAAGAGGCCTACAAGGCCATCAAGGCCAACCTCCTGCTCAGGAATACAAATCAAAGCATATCTGCCACGTCTAAATTTCTCTTGGATGCCTCCAGGGTTGGAGCATTCTCCACATTGCGAGGTACTGTAATTGGTTCCATTGTTGTACTGCTATAACAGTTAGGAAGTTTTTCCTGATATTCAACCATATAACGTCCTATAACATGAGCTCAAGATTTGATACCTTTTAGTCTTCACAAACTTTCCAAATCAAACCCAGATTTTAAATGTGCATCTAATATTTGTTATTACCAATTGTCCGAAATCCTGTTTTTTTTCCAGCTTTTTTCCTCATCATTACAAACTAGAACAAAACCATCATACAATTCAACTTCTTTTAATAGCTGTCAATATTTTACAAGAACTTCACATGTGGGACAAGTTTCCCTATTGCCAGCCCCTAGTCACACAAAAGAACTCCAGTATGGGTGCAGGAAATACCTTAGCTTTTCTGCATCTCAGGTATAGCAGAAATGTGCCAGGCAGACCCACAGGTAGGATGTATACTGCAATGTATCCTTTATTATATATACATATATAAATACTCAATTTCCAAATACATCTTCTAGTTTGTATATCTGAAAGATGAGCCATAGTATCGGACTGTGATATCTCGCTACCTAGACAATACACACCAAGTTTATGGTCTCCCCTCCCCTCCCCTGATGCTTTATAAAACAGACTGTGAAGTGATCTCAGCACAGCCGAGATTCTGGAAGCTTTAAATAATAATCATGTGTCATCAACTCAATTCTGACTTACGGGAACTGCTTGTCCAAGGTCACACAGGCTGGTTCTTCTGGAAAGAGGGGAACTGAACTCCCAACCTCCAGCTTCACAGCCAGAGACCCAACTCATTTCACTTCCCAGCAAGTGGTTCCTTCTAAATACTTTGGTCTTATTCCATCTGCACTCATACATAACTAGCAATAGCCCAACGTGGATGTACATGTGCAACTTGCATCAGCAAATGCCTGATGATGATGATGATAATAATGAGGAGGGTCACATGCATCCTGACACTTCCTTCCATCCTTTGACGTAATCCATACGATATTGAGAAACTCTTGTGGAACCTGCAGAGCTTGGAAAAACAACTGTTGCAGTCTACAACTCATGGAGTCTCTGAGAAGTATCACTTCCAAGGTTTGTGCACCCATACTGTTGACAAACCTAGACAGCATCTTAAAAAGCAGAAACATCACCTTGCCGACAATGGTCCGCATAAAGCTATGGATTTTCCAGAAGCGATGTATGGAAGTGAGAGCTGGATCATAAGGCTGACTGCCAAAGAACTGATGCTTTTAAATTGTGGTGCTGGAGGAGGCTCTTGAGAGTCCCCTGGATTGCAGAGAAAAAAAAGCTATCCATTTTGAAGGAAATCAACCCTGAGTGCTCACTGGAAGGACAGATCCTGAAACCGAGGCTCCAATCCTTTGGCCATCTCAGGAGAAGACTCCCTGGAAAAGCCCCTGATGTTGGGAAAGTGTGAGGGTAAGAGGAGAAGGGGATGACAGAGGACGAGATGGATGGACAGTGTCATTGAAGTGACCAACATGACTTTGACCCAACTCCGGGAGGCAGTGGAAGACAGGAGGGCCTGGCATGCTCTGGTCCAAGGGGTCACGAAGAGTTGGAAACGACTTAATGACTAAACAACAACTGTTGGCAGCATGCGGGAAGACTAGTTACGAAGGCCAACCACTCCTGTTTCTTGGGACATTTTTGAAAGAACGGCTTGTTTTTGACCTCCATCCCCACCTGGTATTTTTACTTCCAGAGCAATTAATGAATATTTCCTCAATATTTATATTGAGAAGCAAAGCCTTTCTGGTGAGGGTAATAGAAATCATATAGAATATTCACAGACTTTCCCTGGCCGGTGTGCTGAATATGTTCCAGTACCTGCAGAAGAAATGGCAGGTTCTTGTGTAAGGCTCTGGATTATGAAGGGTTTTCCTGCTGTTGCTTCTGGGTTTTTTTGTGAGGCCAAGCAATTTCTGAAAAGTATACTGCAGGCTGAGAAAGGCGCAGCCTGGGGCAACCCAAATGCCAAATTGGAACAGCCCCCTATCAAGGACAAATGGCAACCTTTGGGGCTGTTTAACTTAGGGGGGAAAAGATAAATAAAGATGGGATAGGAGCAGTTAGAATTAATCATAGTGTACAGAAGAGTTGTAGGGGGGAATTTTGTTTTTTTCTCCTAATACTAAAACCCAGCCTCATCCACTGAAGCTGGATGGTGGGTAATTCAGGTCAAAAGGAGATACAGTATTTCTTTGACAGATAAATAGAAGCACTACATATCTCAGTTAAACTGTGGAACTCACTGCCACAAGAAATAGGGATGGCTGCCAACTTGGATGACTTTGAAAGGCGACTGGAACAATCCTCACAGGCATCTGGGCTGGCCACTCTGGGCTCATCCACCAGGGCCCTTCTGACACTCACAACTGTTTGGCATTTTTTGTTTTTGATTTCATTAATTTTTATTGCTTTACGGAGCTACAGAAGGACCCCCACCATCCACGGGATCAGTATCCACTGATTCACTTGTCCACGGTGTGAAAATATTAAAAATATTACAAAAAATGATTGGAAACATCTATTTCTAACAATGAATTTACCAGAATTGGCCAGTAAAGGGAGGCAGGGATCAACAGCATTTGCTATAATCCACATTTTTCAGCATCGGGTGGGGGGGCGCTTGGAAACAATCCACCACAATGTGGGGGTCCTGCTATATACTTATTCCTGTGCTGACTGTGTTTCTGTGCTGCTATTTCATTTATTTATTCCAGTATATTACTCTTTTTCTTTTTCTTGGACACGCTGATATTTTTTCAAATTGTCCTCACAGAGAATAGCCCTTTGGTTTCTCTTTGTAAGACAAAGAAGGATCCACATCTGAAAATACAGTATAAAGTTTCTTTGGGGGCACCTGAAATCTCATCTAATGAACAAGAATAGCACTACCAGATGCTAAGAATCTTATGCTTTTCTACATTGCAACAGTTTTCCTTATATAAATTTAAATATATAAATTAAAAAATATTCTTTTAATTGTAATGTATGTTGTTGTATTCCTGTTTTCACTGTATATTATGGTATTTTGTTTTGCGCTTTTAATTTAATGATGTTGTCTTATTTTGTTATTCTATTGTTGTAAACTGCCCAGCATGGCCTTGGCTGCCATAGATGAGCGGTATATAAATAAAATAGAATTAAATAATTAAATAATTAAATAAATAAATATGGCTACTTGACTGTGCCTTGGAGGTAGTTTCCAGCCTTTGTGGGTCACTGGACACTTGCAGAATTTTGAAAAACTGTCCAGGGCAGTTACAAATGTCACAAATTGTGGGCAAGGGAGACAGAGGTGGAGAAGGTGCCCATTCCCACACGTGACCTTTCCTCTCTCTGACCTCTTCTCCTGGGATGTTACAGTGGAAGAGTCAAAACTGCCAGAAGGCAGGAAGAGCCCCCCCCCCGGACCCATTTGCTTCAACAGGGCAAAGCAGTTTTTCTGAAAGGGTAGCCTTCTTCCTTCTAAGCAAGCAGATGGAGCGCTTCCTCTGTTTACTTGCAGAGGGAAACTGCTGCCTGATAGGTGTCACTATATGGTCTTCAGTGTGCAAATACTGGACTTCTTCACAAGAGCATCATATTATCTCTACCTTTCAAGGCATGAAGCAGGGGCCCCTCTTCTATGCTGTTGTTGGGGAAGCTCATTTCTTTTAAGGTGAGTCGGTACAGTGGGCGGTAGTTGCCCTGGTGGTCACGACAGGCAAATAATGGGTGGAGCCAGTGCCACTGTGTGTGGACCCTCCCTCCCTTCTTTCCGCAACCCCTATCGTTTTTCCTGCTCCTTCCCTCTCCCTGCTCCTTAGGCTGGGTGGGGAGGACAGGGCCCTCTGCCATAACTTCAGCAGAGTCCTCAAGAAAAGAGGAGTCTGAGGAACTGGAGACTCCAAAGCCTCATGGGATGGAGGACCGTCTGGAGCCTAGTGATCCTGGACCTCAGAGAACCAGAGAACCCAAGCGCCTGAGCCTATGGCTGAAAGAAGCTCAGCAGCTGAGTCTGAGGAGAAGGTGGGATGACCTCCCAGCTCTTCGGATGGAAGAAGGCACAAGCCTGTTTGAAAGCCCAAGGGCTCAGCTGTGTGCGTGAACCCTCTGCTCTGAACTGCCTGGACCTTTGGGTTGTTGTTGTTGTTTTTGGCTACAACTTTAGATAGCCTCGCCTGAGAGTCTGCTTTGATGAGTTTTATAGCTCCTGCTTCCCTCTTTCCTTGGTGTGGGACTTCACTGTTCAGCAGCTTCACTTGCCTGATGGTGCAGGACAGCCTCTTGCAAAAGGCCTCCTCATCACATCACTCTGCTCATTACAACCCTTCCCGTTCACCCCTTGGGCTCTTCTCTCCCTCCGGTCTCCCTTTTCTGTGTGAAATTATGCCAACATCTGCCCGAGCATGTTCTAACATTTTGCAACCTCTGTGGCAGAAATGGCTTTTCTTTGCAACTGCAAGTTGTATTTTCCACTGCTGTTTTATAATACGATTCTTATTTTAGCATGGCCTTCCCATTTCATTTTTTAAAAACCTAGTTCTTCTCTGGTGCCTTTAACAGCAGATTGATTCACAGAAATTGGCGTGAAACATGAGCTGCCACGTAATGAACAGAGAAACTTCAGGCATTGAAATTTATGAGCAATGAAGAAACGGGTGCAAGCGCATGAAACAAATGGATCAGGGAAAGGAGAAAGAGAGGGACGACTGGCTTGCTTAGATCTGTCACACAGAACAAGCCAATGGCACATGTCACCATGCAGCAAATGCCCTCATATTCTTATATCCTGCTTTTGCATACAAGATACACTCGTTTCACCAACATGCAAAATTAAAGCTAATCACAGACACTGCAAATATCCAAAGGATTAAGACCCTCTCTAGTCTCACATGCTGAGTTTAAATATGTCAGGACTTTCATAGCACTTCCTGTAGAGTTAATACTGAATTAGCCGGCATGACCCGAATCAAATAATTTTGTCAACAGCTGCAGAAAATCCAACCAATAACCCTCTCCTACTAACATCCTAATAGAATTAAGTAGTAGATTATAATGGTACTCAAATTCCGGCACCTGAAGCATCTGCCCTTGCGCTACCAGACTCGCAGGGCCAACGATTAGGGAGGGTTTGTGATCACAGAAAGCTGTTTTGTTTATTTTGCTCCAAAGCCACTTCGTTAAGGACCTGTTCGATGGACGACTGAATGGCTGCCTTCACCAGAGATGCAGCGGTTTCAATCAGAAGCACTTCGTATTGTTCTGAAGTCCGGCGCTCCTGGTCGTTGGCGCCTAATGGCGATGGGACCTTGGGAGGTGTTTTTCCTTCCCACGTCTGACCGGAACCCTCTATGCCAGAGTTTGCGCTTTTGTTTGCTTTTTTCTTCCCTTTCTTTTTGCTGGCTTGTGGGAATGAAAAAGGTTCATAAACCGGGGCGGGCTCTTCCTCCTCTTGGAATTCTTCTGCTTCCGTGATTGTGATCACAATGCCTACTGCGGGCATCATCATGGGTCTGTTTTCTTCACTTCTCCCTTCCTCGTCGGAACAAACGGAAACCTCGTCTTCCATCGTTGACGGGATGGCGTGCATCATCACTTCAACAGCATTACTGCCCTTGCCACTGATCCTGCCGTCTACAAGATCAACAACCCCGTCCACGGGTTCTAACTTAGCTTCTGTGGCCTGGATGTCCTTGGCATCTTCTTCCAAGATTTTTTGCTCAGTTTCTGGCAAGCCCTGAGGAAGGAGAGGGCCTAGATCAACCTTGAAATCAAATTTCTCAGATTCTACTTCTTCTGGGTTTCCGTAGAGACTTCCCTGGTGCAGCTGAAAGATCTGTTTCTCCTGTTCCGTTTCAAGGGCTTTCTCAGAGTGGATTATTTCTGACTGAACCACAGAGTCTGCGTAACAATCACGACCAGGCCTCGGCTCTACCGCAAATTCGTTCTCCCTAGCAGGCACGCCCACATTATCAACGTTTTTAACGACTTCACCGTCACTTTCTCTCTCCTCGAGACCTCTTCTGGGGGACTGCTCATTGCTCAGTGGTCCTTCCAGGCCCATCGTTTCAGATTCACTGTTACTTTTTTTATTCAGGATGCTGGTTGTTTCATCTGTTTTCTCCCCCAGTTCCTCGGTTATTTCCAAACGGCTTGGCTTTTTCCTGCTTCTGGAGAACCTCAAGCAAGGCATTTTAAGGCTGGTGTGCTCCTTAGGGCAGTGTAGTGTGGCAGAATCTTCAGCCTGAATCTCCAGCGCTACAGAGGAACCCGGCTGGGTAGGCTTCTTCAGAGAAGACCGGGATCGCCTTCTCAATGTTACTAGGCGTTTGAAAGCCAACCACAGCGAATTTGAAACTTCTGCCTCAATGCCTCCGAGGTTGGAGTCCTGGTTCGCAGGCTTTAAGGAAAGCGATACACAATCGTCATCTTTCTCTGTTATCTTTTCACCCACTTTCCTCCTTTTCTTGAAGCAAAAGATGGAGGCCTTTTTGGCTGGGCTCTCGTCTGTCATGATGTTTTTTTCTGTATTTGAGGCTCCTGTGGTTTGTATGCTCTCAGTCTGAATTCCTTTAGCTGTTTCCTCCATGTCTGGGCCTTGCACTCTTAATTTTTTAAAAATACTGTTTTTGCTGGCATTTCACCAAAAAAAGATATGCACAAAGTACATGTACCCTAGTTTGCATGTCATGGCTTCTTCCACTGGATCCCTCAAAATGTCCTCAGGATCAGTCTAATTTTTTGCAAAGGTATTTTCCAATGGACGGACATCTTAAGGCAATTTTCTTTTTTCCTTTCATTACGTCAGATAATCAACAGGTTGTTTTTAACAGCACGTGGTGGTGGTTTTTCTTACGCTCCTGCATATATGACACTGATGTTCAGCTTGATACAAGGAAGTGTCAGTTTCAATTGTCTCTTTATGCAATGATGATACTCTTTCATCAGCAGCGTGGTGGTTTAATTGTTTTCAAACAGATTTCAGATCAGGATGGAAACTGACCCTGTTCCATTAATGATAGCCCTGGGGGGAAGCAACCACTGGCAAATATACATGTCTGGTTTCCCAATCAAAGACGTTGTTTGAAACCATCTACAAAAGAAGACATCTCAAGAGGCTTTCTTCGTTGACTGACTTAGGAAACAGAATTTTATTGCCTTTCAATCAATTCCCAAATTAGCGTTCCTTTGGTTATAAAACACGATAGCTTTCTTCACTGATGTAAAGGCTTTTTGGGCATCTGCAGGAGAGAGGGGGAAAGACACAAGAAAAGAAAGCAGCATATTTAGTGCACCTACGCAATCAACTTTTCCAGACAATTAAATGACTGTGTAGAGGGAACTGTCTTGTCTTGTATTTAATAGGGTGCAGTGTGTATGCTTCATGCTGTCAAATTGCATCTGACTTATAGTTATTCTAATAGGGTTTTCAAGATATAGGAGATAATTAAGAAGTGGTTTTGCTATTGCCATCCCCAGTGAGTTTCCACAGCCAAGATTCAAACCCAGGTCTTTGGATCCTAGTCTGTCCCCCTATGCACTACGCCACACTGGCTCTTGTGAGAGGGCACTGCTGAGTATGTCTGTGGCACAATAAAGAGTATAACCCACCTGAGAGCTGGCTCTCATTTCACAGACACCCACAAGGAAGATATTTGAGTGTTGGTTGGAGCATGCAAAACATGTGGATTCTTCATGAGAATATTCACCAACATTTACAAACAAATTCCTGCTGCATTCCATGTTTTTCTCTGTATAAGACGCCCCCCCCCCCCCAATTTAGACCTTTTTGAGTCCAAGTGGCCAAATCAGTGGGCACCCTCTGGGTCATCGCGTCCTTCAGAGGGCAGCCAGGGGATGCTGTTTCCCCCCCTTCCCAAATATAGGCAGGGTCTTTGCCTGGGCTTCCTGCATTGAGCTGTGCTCCGCTCGCTTGCTCTCCTGCAGCGCTGGATTCACAGTCAATGGGCAGCAGCGATTTTGTGCTGAAGGATGGACAGCTCCTCTTCCTCCTGCTGCTCCTGTCTCCACCTAATCACCGCTTCCAGTGCCAGTTGTGGGGGACAAGGCGGCAGCTTGAGCTCCAGCTCAGCCCTGGCAGCGAGTGGCACTGCACCCTGCACCAGGCTGGCATGGGCAGCAGCACTGGCATGGCTCGCGTGCCCACAGAGAGAGATCTGTGTGCCAGTGGTTCAGCTTACTTCCGTGTACAAGATGACCTTCAATTTTTTTAGTCTATGTTGGGAAAAAGTAGCATCTTATACACAGAAAAATTAAATTATGCTGGCATAAGGCTGATGACATTACCAGCAGAGGGCAATTTTCTGCTTTTCTCCTGCAGTTTGTCTGATTATAGTTCCTTGAATAGAGAAGCCAGTATGGGGATGATTTAAATTGCCAGTTTGGGTTGTATAGTAGGCCTAAGGAACACAGCTGGCTTCCCAATAACCCAAAATGTCATACAGTAACTATGCTGGTTGTGCAATGGACGTGCCAGGCACTGAAAGTCCAAAACACCTAGATGTTCAAAGGTTCATCCCCGTGATCTACACAGATTTCATGTAAATCCTCAGATAAATTAATGGTGTGAGGCTCTCAGTCTATATAGCCCACTACTATTGGCTCCATCTGGCCGTGGCTCTTGAAGCTCTCAGGCCAAGGAGGTTCTTTCCCATCATTTGGTACCCAACACTTTTAAATGGAGATGCCAAGAACAGAACCTGGATACACCTGCATGAAAAGTATGTCCCCTTCCACTGAACCTGGTCACTTCATGCTTAGCTTCTGCTTTGCCACTTCTACCTTTTGCTCCACTCCCAACCCACACACTTTAGGAGTTCAGGATGGAAGGGTATAGGACTGAAAGGGTGTTGGGAAGGTGAGGATGCAGCTAATCCCCATATCCCTTCCCTCTGGAACTCTTGCGGGTCTTCGTAGGTCCAGTGTAAACATCTGCAAAGGTGCTAGAAGAGTGTTCAACTCAAGACAATCATAGCATTTCTGTGAACGACGGGCCCTGATAAGGCTCACAGGAGTGGTGTAAGAACATGATTACAGTGCCTGTGTGTTCACGCTGAACACACAAAGGTCCGCAGGACTTCTGGATGTGGGGAGGGAACGACAGGGGACAGTCCCGTGTCCTTTCACATGAATAGAACTACAGCCAAAGTCCGCTCCTCAGTTTCCGAGTCCTTTAATTCAGGAGGCACCTGGCCTGTTGAATCCTGCCCTCAAACTGCTTCTTTGCTCGAGTTTACACTAGAACTTGTATGAGTTTAAAAAGTTTTAATTCAGTTTTTATTCAGTACATCTCAAAATGCTGTCTATTGGATTTTGGAAGCTGTAGCCCAAAAAGTAACTTTATAAAGCTTTGGTCTGAAATTCAGGAAACCAAGAAACCTACTTACCAACTTCATACAGTGGCTTATAACAACTTTGATAAAACTCGTCCTTTCGTACATCACTTTGAACTGCAAAATAGATAGAGAGACAGAGAGTCAAACACCTTGTATTACTTTATAAGTTCGTAAACTATGATGTTCAGTTGCAGTAGGCTAGTGGGATATATTTAAATATCAAATTAGATACAGATTCCAGTGCAAAAGTTTTTTAACAATCTAGTTTATTTTATATCACTGCTTAAATTTATATCATAAAGTTACACTAAAAACTTTAGTAGAATTAAGGGGGAAAAACTCCACAGAATCATAGAATAATGAAGTTCATAGGCATCCTTCAGTCTCGAGAGACTATGGTAACATGCTCTGAATTGAGGAGTGTTCTCTCCAGAGCATGAAGCCCGGGTAAGGTAATATGGAGGATAGGCTGTTACCCAAGCAGCAGATCCCCCCTCTCCACGTTGCTGAAATGGTCCAATGGAAAGGCAAGAGCCAATACAACTGGTTCCAGCAATGTCGCAGGAGTTGGCAGAACGACACATGCTGCCTTCGGGACTCCAGCTCCGGATTTTGCCTCGAGGTTAACTCCTGAAGCCTTTTCCACGAGTGGATATAGCCACAAGGCAGTGGAGGTTTGATATCGGAGTTTTCCTTCTCCTAGATGGGCTGCCTTCCATGGCTGACGAGCCCCACCTACCCACAATGAAGTTGGAAGGAGCCTATAAGGCCATCGAGTCCACCCCCCTGCTCAATGCAGGAATACAAATCAAAGGATATCTGCCAGGTAGTTATCTAAGTTTCTCTTGAATGTCTCCAGTGTTGGATCACTCACCACCTTCCAAGGTAATCTGTTCTGCTGCCATACTGCTCTGAATGGATAGGAAGTTTTTTTTCTGATAGTTAACCAATACTGGCTTCCTATAAAGTGAACCCAAGATTTGACACCTTTTAGTCCTCACAAATTAACTTTCCAGCTCAAACCCAGATTTTAAATGTGCATCTAATATTTGTTACTATCAATACTACGAAATCTTGTTGATGTAACTACATCTGTTAATACCATCATGTCATCCTAGCAGTGGTGATTTTCAATAATTAAAGACTGCCTCCTTCTATCTTGCAGCTCCCACGCAGTCTGAAATCCTGTTACTTAGCATAGTAAGCCGCAACTAGAATAGACCGACTGAATCAATGGAGTTTACAAAAGAGTTGATTCACCAAATCCCCACTGATTCAGTGGGCCTATTCTAGTTATGACTTACTAAACAACAGGATTCCAGCCACTGAAAGGTTACAATAGTCATGGAACAGACATAGGAAGGGTTCTAATTTCCCACACTCTGTGCTGATGACATCATCAAGCCTTCCATAGATGTAGTTACACCAACAGGATTTCACCCACAAATTGGTACTCAAGATTTAGAGAGATGTTAATTTGCTACTACTTATTATTAACATTAATACCCAACGTTTTTTCTCTATTAAGTTAGGTGGTGTACCTGGGTCTCCTCCAGTCTCAGAGAGAGAGAGAGAGAGATGGGCGGCCGGAGGTCAACCAATACATTTCCCAGCGCTATAGGGACATGAATCAAGAACTACCTTGTATCCCCTGGCTAAGTGAGTTCTGCCACTTTTGGGCAACTAGGAAAGCATCTTTGCAACCTATGTAGGGTGAAGCAGCACCATAATGCTCACCCCACCTTGAATGCGGAGGAATATATAATGTGAAACACACAAAATGAAAGTCCATCATTTTCAATAAAAAATAAACTGAATTGCCCCTTTCTTTCAGTAGCCTCCAACTGATTTCATAACTCAGCTGATTTCAATACATTCATTCTTATCACTGCTACAGAGATAAGATTTAATGCAGCTTCACATGCTGACTTGTGCTTTTTCACAGTCTCCGTACACCCAGTCTCTGTTGGCAAAATTAAAGAGAGGGGGGGAAATGAAAAAGAAAGAGGAGAAACAAAGCAAAATATTATTATATTCAAAGATTAACAGTGTCATTTTTTGGGTGGAACAAAATCCATTTCTTCAGACACCGGAACTGCATTGATTGATTGATTGATTGATTGATTGATTGATTGATTGATTGATTGATTGATTGGTTGGTTGGTTGGTTGGTTGGTTGGTTGGTTGGTTGGTTGGTTGGTTGGTTGGTTGGTTGGTTGGTTGGTTGGTTGGTTGGTTGGTTGGTTGGTTGGTTGGTTGGTTGGTTGGTTGAATTTATATCCCGCACCATCTGGCAACCAGGCCACTCTGGGCAGCTAACAACAATATCAGCAACAATATTAAAACACGATTAAAAATAAATTAATACCAAATAAGCAAATAGGGTAAATTAAAACAGATGGCAATGAAGGTGGTAAAAGGGGGTGAGGGAGAGGATGGCAAAAAAGGATGGTAAAAGGGAGGCGGAGATCTTAATGCTCCAGGAAAGCCATATACATGTCCTTTATAGTCACATTTATCTCCCATGAACAGATGAGGATACAAATATTAAATAATGTGACAATGGTTCATTAACATGGAAATGGGACAATCGAACTGTTAATAATGTGAATTAGCAGGTCCTGATCAGAGCGATAAAAGTGTATGCCAGAAATGCCAAGAATTGTTTCTGGGACAGAAGTCACAGTCTGTGAAAGGAGACAGTTATTTTATATCCATAATAAATTACAGAAAGTTGGTTACTGACTCTGTTTAGGTGTATTAATACTCCCAATCATGGGCTACAGCACTGAGGGTGTGATCAGACAGGCATTAGTCTTGTCTAGGTTGGGGATTGGGTAGTTTGCCCCCTTTCCCACTGACTACATGATATATATGTCATCATTACACACCAGCCCATACCTGCAGCTTGTGGGATCGCTGTCAGGGGCTACTGTTGTTGGTTTTGTTTTTTATCGTGGGTAGGACTGCTCTCTATTTATTTGGTTACAGCAAGTGTGGTCACTGGGGTCAAACCAAAGCAGTTGCCTGCCTGTCCCTTTATTAAAAATCTTGAGAAACAGGAGGCTTCCTTTCTACCTTGCCTGCAGAGGGGGAGGGAGGGGACCTTTTCCATTTCTTTTTTAATGGTTGCTAAAGCATAAGTGACACTTTGAAATGGTTTCGCTCCCCCCTGTAGTTTGAAATTGCCTTTCAAAGCATCGCTGATGTGCTGTATCATGTAGCAACAATTGAAAAGAAACAGAAAACTTTCCCTCTCTTCTTTCTGCACGCAAACAGAAAGGAAGTTTTCCATTTCTAAAGATCATTAAGTAGTGGGCAAGAACGTGGTATAAAAATTAAACCAACCAACCAACCAAATAAATAAATAACAGCGGAATGTTTCATGGTTTAGTCAAGTTTTGTTTGGAAAAAAATATTAGGTTCCCAAATATAGCCATGAGTAAACCAGAGCCATTCAAATTAATTCACAATTAACTTATCCCTTTGGTTTTAGTGGCCAGAAAAAGCTTGTTCTCTTCATGCAAAGCTCTCTTGTGTGAGCAGTTGAACTTTCCCAGGCTAGCACAAAGAGGAGGCATCAAAGCCTCCATGCACAAATGTAAACTCTTTCGTTTCAATGGGACAATCTCTGCCTCGCACGACAGGAATTTCCAGAGGACTGAAGAAACACTGTGTGGAGTGACGCTCCATGGTGTTAAAAGGGATGCTGGCCAGTGGGAGCGCAATTTGTGTCCTACTCAACATTTAGCACCATCAAGAAGTTCTCAGATAATGTCCAAAAAGGGCCCACAAAACCAAACGGGGATGGAGGGGAGCTCACCTGCTGTTTCTGGACCATGTGTTGCCCACCCCGACAGAGAAGCACCCTTTAAAGCAGAAGGTGTTATGTTACGCAAGACAAAATGAACTGAATCAGGGACACTTATTTATAGTCTTGCCTTGCCTTGCCATAGCAACTGCAAGATGAATCATTAAGCACATGCACCGCACCCATACGGTATGCCTTTTAGGTTATCCCATTGCCAGTTGCCTGAAGCCCTTCAGCCATGGTTGCCATTTCAAGGACTCAAGGGCAAAAGAGTTGTAGGTCCAGCGGAAGAGCACACGCCTTGCTCAGCAAAAAGCTCCAGGTTCTATCCCCACCCTCCCCAAATAGGATGAATTAGCCATTCTTTATGGGTGCCACATGGGGCTCCCGGGGTGGGGGGAGCTGGCAAATCTGAAAGGAGTCACAGAATTAAAAAAATGTAGAAATTTATGAAAGGCTGGTGTTGTATCATCTGACAGGGGGGCCTGGAGCCTGAGAAGAGCTCCTAAAATGACCGAGGCCATAAAAAAGGGTTGAGAATGGCTGAATTAGAGGTGTGCCAATATGTATTTTTGGACTACAATTCCCAGAATACTGCAGGCACCATAGCAGGGTATCATTGTCCAAACAACATGAATCTGCACTACTGTGGGATGAATGAAGACTTTTTTTATTCTGATACAAATGTGCAAACACGAAACTGAATTGATATAGTAGATGGGAGCAAACCAATCATCAGATTTTGACAGCTGCAGTTTGAAAAATAGGATCTAACACCATAAAAGTTCTTCCACTCTAACTTTTGGTTTCACCCAGTCTGAAGATCTGAAACCCAATATCTACTGAGTACTTTACTGATCCAAAGAGCTGATAAAGGAAAAGAGTGCAGCAAAAATCATTCCCAAAGATGAATGCATGACTTTCCCAACCAACCTCCAAGGACGTCAAGAGACTTATACAAAGTTCTGCATATATTTTTTTTGGCCCCAGCAACAAACCTGTGAGGTAGTCTAGTTGAGAACGACTAGCAGGAAATCACCTGGTGACCATTCTAGCTAAGTGGGGATTTGTAGCTGGTTAACGCCAACCCTACTCTTGACACTCCAATATGACATACTGGATTTCAAGAGGTCCTGTATCTAAACAGCTTTTCCATATTGAAATCAGGTTGAGGGCATGCCTTTTTCCATTAGCCTTTTGTTTAGATATGAACTGAAGTTTTCTCCCTGGTGGGCAAAAATGTTTCAGGCAAGTAGATCAATGACCTTTGATTGTGCAAAACCGGTCTTTCAAAATCTTGCAGCATGCAAAGCCAGGCTGACCAAGATCCCCTTGTTACCAACACAGTATAGAGGTGCTACCAAACCCTGCTAACCTTAAATTAGTTTGCTTTAAAATCAAAATACATCAGTGTGCCTTGAGAGAACTGGGTTTAAGTCCCCAATTGGTCATGAAGCTCACAACTCTCAGCCTGACCTACCTCATAAGGTTGTTGTAAGAAAAAAGTGGAGAAGATACCCTCATGTGCCACCTTGAGGAAATATAAAATCAATTCCTGAATAGGACCAACAAATAAAATAATAATAGTGAACATGTTTTTTATGTGTGTTCAGCGTAGAATTTGTTGCTGGGTGTCGGAATAGGTCTGTTCTGGTACAGACTCAGATATGAAATAGAAGTATAGTCTCAAAATCCCGTGAGGTGCTTGTCCCCCTCTATTCAGCAATGGTTAGGCCTCACCTTGAGTATTGTGTCCAGTTCTGGACACTCCACTTCAAGAAGGATGCTAACAAATTGGAACAAGTTCCGAGGAGGTCGACAAGGATGACCAGGGGGCTGGAAACCAAGGCTTATGAGGAAAGGCTGAAAGAATTGGACATGTTTAGTCTTGAGAAAAGAGATATGATAGCACTTTTTTAATACTTGAAAGGCTGTCATACAGAGGAGGGGCAGGATCTGTTCTTGATCATATCAGAGCACAGGACACGAACCAATGGGATCAAGTTAAAGGAAGCCAGATCTCAGTTACATATCAGGAAAAACTTCCTAACTGTTAGAGCAGTAAGACAGTGGAACCAACTACCTCAAGAGGTGGTGAGCACTCCCAACACTGGAGACATTCAAGAGAAATTTAAACGGCCATTGTCAGATTTGTATTCTTGCACTGAGCATGCGGTTGGACTCAATGGCCTTATAGGCCCCTTCCAACTTCATTATTCTATTTCACCTATATTTTTATCAGCATCACAGTTGCACTTATATGGGCCTCGTTGTCAGCCTTTCCTTCTCTGAAGCAAAAGGAGAAGTGTAGTCCTGTCGGGGGCAGATCAGAAATAAGGCAAAAGACACAACCCCATTCCAGACACAGCTTGGGCGGCTGACTCTCACATCAGCACTAAATATGGGACAGAATCCTCTGATACACCTGAAGTTATTAGTTTAATGAAGCTGATCACTGAGACAACTGAAAAAAACACTTTATAATACGATCTGCCTGTTTTACATTTAGTGGTTGCGGTTCTTAAATACGTTAAGTTCAAAAACATGGCTTGCCGTGATGTTAGAATTAAACCAAAGCATATTTTGCTCCCTCTGTGCAATGGAAGCTCTGATTTCTTGCTCAGCAGAGCTAGTTTCACATGTGCATTAAGCTTCAACCATTAATTAATTAAAAACACAGGGTTTATCCAGTGACATCACAGCATTAGCACAAGACCAGTTGTGCGAGCAACCACGCATTTTCTCAGTTGCCGCAGCAACGATAACATTTTCGCCGAAGTGTTTGCACAACCGATCATGCAGCTGACTGGGATTTCTGCTCGTGACTGCACAAGCAGCTGGAAAGCACTTGTGCAACAATGCAACCCAGGGCAGATTTTCAATCCAGCATACCATAGTGATCTCAAACGGGATCACAGTTAACTGTGCAACAGAGTTTTTTAAAGCACTGTTTACAAAATGGATAAAAATCCATTTTATCTTTTATTTTTAAAAGCACATTTTAAAATGCAGATTGTTCTTAAAAATCCCTTTTGTTAAAAAAAGTCTATGTGACAATAATTGCATTGAAAATATATTGTAACTCAAATATTTCACTATGGAATAGGCATTACAACTTCTGATTCTACATGGTGGGCAACGTATTGAAACACATACACACACGCGTTGTATACATATATACCTGTGCATCTGTGCGTATATGTATGTATGTGTATGTATTTGTGTGCATATATACATACACATGTATGTAAATAAAGTCCAGAGGTTCTCGGATTGAGGTCAAAGGTTAAGAGGTTCCACAAGTTTCTGTATAAAATATTTCGACACCTCCTTTTTTGTTTCTCCTTTGATTCAGTCTAGTAGATGTTAACAGGAAAATGTGCAGTTCTCAAACTGGGCTTGTGTCTCCTGAGAGACATACTTGCTAACAGCAACATATGGAAATGGCAAATAACAGCCTGTGGGCTGGGAAAAGTTGCATTATATATACAGATGAGTGATGGTGGGTGTACGCAAAGGGTAAGAAGAGCTTGCAAAATTAATCATTTGGACTCCCATTGACTATGCCAGCTGAGGGATTCTGGGATTTGTGGTCCCAAATGGTAACTTCTTTAGGTTCTAAGTACAGGAATATAACATCTTTAGTCACTCGCTCTGGCCCACTGTGTTACATCCCTTAAATTCCATCTGCACTGTGCATTCGGTGGCTGTCACTTCAATGTGTCAACTTGGTTCTACGCAAGAGCAAGGCTCACGGGACAATGGAAGGAGAGATGCAATCTTCCTCCAGCCCAGCCCAGCTCAGCCCAGCCCAATAAATTCTGTTGCCTGCTGTGAGTGACAAGATGTCACTCCTTTCTCCCCTAGTACAAAAGATGATGAGGTTGGCAGCTTAATTGCACTTCAACACCAGGCGTACTCCGCCAACTATCTCCATGCTTTGAGGGGCATAGCCGGCCCCCTTCCCTTTCCAAGGTTGCTCTGTAGGCATGAGAAGTGATATGTCTGGGCTAAGATGTTCCTGCTCGAGTCTAGCACCTACACACAGGTAGGAACATCTCTGCTGCAGATGCTTTGCTCTTCCAGTGGTGAAAGCCACAATGATGAACTGCAAAGGGTGGAGAGGCCGTCCACAAAGGGAACACCTGAATATTCTTACCATCAACAGAATGGCATCTTCCAGAACAACTAAGAGCGCAAGGCAAGTTTAAGGCATGCAGGGCGCAGATAACGCTGTCTGTTCTTTCAAAAACATCAACCAATTAAGTGTGCAGCAGCTTATATGCTGTCCCATAGTGCTTAAAGTACTCATGGGACAGTATACAATTTAATTTATAGAGGCTACACATTGCCCCCCCACCAGCCAGCTGGGTACTCAATCTACCGACCTTGGAATGATGGAAGACTGAGTCAACCTCAAGCCAGCTACCTGAGCCCAGGATTGAACTCAGGTTTTGTGAGCAGAGTCTTCACTGCAGTACTGCAATGTAATGATTGTGTCACAAGGCTCCTTTCGACACCGGCCTGCAGCCCTCTCTCTTCCAATGCCTGGGGCAGTGACCTCACTCTATCTAAAGGTTATTTATTTATTTATTTATTTATTTATTTATTTATTTATTTTATTTGATTTATATCCCGCCCATCTGGTATATTTATACCACTCTGAGCGGTAACACCAGCCCTGCTATATATTGGATGTACTGTATGCGCTTTGTGTCATAGCTCATTCACACACACGTCAACTCTAGACATCGCAAGAACTATAACCCTGTTTGGTGTCTTCCACCTCACACAATCAACAAGAGTGTCTGTGAGGAACACCACAGCAGAACTTATCTGCCAAGCCCTCACATGTCCATCTCCACCACAAAATTCGGGAAAGGGAAGCCTCTGTGGAAGGGAGCCAGGCACTTGAGCATTTAGGCTCATTCCTTCTCCATCATGTGGAGTCCCAACTCTCCACAGTTCCCCATGGGGGGAGTGTTTTAGATGGGGGGCAAACTGGGTCTCCTTCACAAATGTGGCACCCCAAGATGTCAACAGTGAGGGTGGGCCGGGAGATGAAGCCCCATTTTCTCCCTTATACTGTTTATAATGGCCTGGGAGGAAAGCCTGCACCCAAGTGTGTGGGAACCAGACCTCTGTCATGGAGAACTCACTCAATCCTATGGGCAAAGCCTTGCCTCAGGATCAGGCTCTCTCCAGCCAACCCGCTCCCTCAGCTCCCTCCTTTCCAGCAGTAGGTGGGTCCAGCCCCCCCTCCTGCTCAATCCTCAGCCTCACCGCCCTTCGTATGAGCATGCATTGGGTGGGAGAAAGAACACGAGGAAAATAAAGGTTCAGCTTCAAAACCGCAAGGAAAGACTACCCAATAACAGGATTTCTAATTTGGGTGCTGGGGTGTTTTTCCACTCCCCGGGTGAGTTGTGGAAGGAATGGATGGGGTGGGATAACCATCTGCCTGCTTCTGTGTGTATCTGAATCAGAGCTAAGCCTGCAATTAGCTGCGCTGAGGAGGTCGCCTCAGGTGGTGGACTACGGGGCAGCCTGCTTAAAAGTGTGTGTGTGGGGGAATGCTAGCTAAATAGCTCAGGGGTTTAGAAGTGGAGAGTTCGATTCCCCACTGTACCTCCTGCAAGTAAGAACCAGCCTGTGTGGCCTTGGGCAAGCTGCAGGGCACACACACACACACACACACACACCGAGGAAGGAAAGGACAAATCTCTCCTGTATTTTTTTACCCAGAAAACCCTGGAAACAGTCATCTTAAGTAAAAAATTGACTTCACAGCACATTATTATTAGTAAGGGGGAAAATATCCTAGCTCTGAGAGATCCTCTCAGCCTCAAAGCAGGTGTGAGGGATGCCCAGAGAAAGCACCTGTGCCATAATTTCTCTAGAGATCCATCTGCCTTGGTTCTGAGAGGCTCTTTCAGCACTAGGGTTTTGTTTAAAGCAGGGGTGTCCAACCTTTCACCTTCCCTGGGCCATATTAGAAGATGAAAATTTGGTTTGGGCAGCACATACATTTGGTTTGGGCCACATGGGGGGGCAGCCCTAACTGTCCTCCGCAGCCCCGCTCCAAGTGCGCTTACCGGCAGCTGCGATCTCAGACAGCAGAGGCTGCCAGCTTCGACTCCGGCGGCTTTATGGGGCCGGGAGGGGGTCCACCTAATGATGGTGACGGTGCAATGCAGTCACACAGCCCCCCTGTCCCCTCCCCTCCCACTCCTTCCTTCCCTCTCTCCCCCTCTACTGTTGTGATATGCCCCGGCCACATTCTGGCCGCAAGCGCCGGCAATGTAACTTGAAAATTTGGAATTTCTTTAAAAATAAAAGATTGCACTGGGCCACATTACGAGCTGACCTGGGCCGCATGCGGCCCTTGGGCCGCGGGTTGGACAAGCCTGGTTTAAAGAATGTATTGTTAAGTCTTGTCAAGTCACATCCATCTTATAGGGTTTTTACAATATATGAGATATTTGATTAGGGTTTTAGCATTGCCACCCCACCCCAGTGAATTTCAACTGCCAAGCAAGGATCTGAAGCCAGGTTTCCTGAGCCCTAGTCTATCACTCTATCCACAATACCAGTGCTTCCCAAACTTGGGTCACCCAGGTGTTCCTGGACTGCAACTCCCAGAAACCCTGGGCAGCACAGCTGATGGTGAAGGCTTCTGAGAACTGTAGTCCAAAAACATCTGGGTCACTCAAGGCTGAGAATCACTGCATGACACCATGCAGGCTCTCACTTAGCGGCCTCTAACTCAGGCAGAATACTCAGCTGCACCACCTTACCTCTTCCTTCTCCGGCCCTGTATCCACTACGAAATGGTGCGGAGACAACTCTGTGACCCCCTCTAGCGTCTGTGGCAAGGCTGCCTTCCTCTCCAGAACGATGGTGACAGAGCCAAGCATGGCATTTTGGTTCCTCTGAAAGAGCAGAGGAGCTTGGCCTGTCCCGACCCGCAAGAATACTCATTTCTGCCCTTGGTGGACCTCCAGCCCTCTGGCCCTGTCCACTAGGCAGCTCGGCCTGGCATCCAACCAAGCAAAACAGGCACCAGCCACCATCCTTTGAAGATGGCAAGCCAAGTTTCATTGCATCTGTTGCTCAGAACTTGGGCCATGGAGCCCCTGTTCCCCCCCCCAAAAAACCCCACCACCATATTCTAGCACTGTGGAATCCACACCAGAGACCTACTATGGGCACAAAGACACAAAGCAGCCCTCTCTTTGGCACGTTTAAATGATCGTGAGATTCAGAGCTTGGAAAAGTTACTTTGCAAAAAAGGACAACTTCACAAAGGGTTGTTTGTTGTTGATCTGCTATAGCTTCCTCTCAGGTGAAAAATCATATATTTTTTTTACAAATTTATTAACTGACAAAGAATGAGCTTTGTCCTTATATGAATAAAGAATAGTCTGGGAGAACTAATATTTCTCTTTCAGATGATTAACATGCACCCCTTATCCTTAGAAACATGAGATGGAATAACACTTTTAAGAGGGGTGTGTGTCTGCAGCTGCTCACTGCACACAGTTTTGTTCATACACCTATGTTCTTCTAACTGTAGGCTCCGGACCGGCACACACGCACGAACATGCACACACACACACACAAACATCTGACTAGCACATGGGAGAGAACCATTTAAATCAATTAATTTCACCAACAATGAGTTTCCATTACTGTAGAACAGAAATTGTATTCTCCCCCACACACGCATCTTAGGATATAATGTGATTTGCACTCTTTATGCAGCTTCCCATGGGGGAGAGAGGTAAACATATATGAATCCAGATATCAGGTTCCATGCTCGAAATAAATCCAGTCCCACATCAATGTGGCTGTGAAATAAAATGGGCATAGGTTAAAAAAAAATCCCCACTAAGGTAAAAAATCAGCGCCTTCTGAAAATGCTAAAAGTAACCTGCCAGTAATTCTGCAGCAGACCCTGTTCTGGATGTATAGGCAGAGAACAAAGAATGTGTGCCTGGATTGCTCTAGAGTCGCTTGTCTACCTGAGGCATATTTTCCCTACCTCTTTGAAACCCCAGTAGAAAAAGCATCTGAGGAAGTGGAATGGAATCCACGAGGACTCATGCTAAAATAAACCTGTGAGCCTTAAAGGTGTCACACGATTCCCTTTTCTTCCCCCACCTGTCTCTTTTGGTCACCCAAGAAAACGGTTTGGTGAATCCCCTTTTACAGGCAAACTGAGGCTGAGAGGACAAGCGGTCAAGGGGTACACGGCCCTGGCAGGGTATAAACAGCCCAAGCAGGAGGGTTAGGGTCAGCCAGTGGCAGCTGGGCAAAGGCGTTCAGTAGAAGGGAAACCAAAGTCAAGGGATAATATAATAATTGTGGGTCATCAAGTCAATTCTGACTTTGGCATTCATTTCCAGCGTTTTCTAGGTAGAGAATACACAGAAGAGGTTTGTTATTCCCTTGGGGGGAGGATGCCCTTGGACTGTTCAGCTGGCCCAAGGCCACCCAGGCTGGCTCTACTTGCAGGAGGCATGGTGTGTGTGCGTGTGTGTGTGTGTTTGTGTGTGTGTGTGTGTGTGTGTCAAATTCCCCAACCTCTGTCTCCACATCCAAATACCTAAACCCAAGGTGGTTCTCATACATTTGGGGTATGTTTTCTTTGCCTCCTCTTCCAGCAAGAAAAGGAGTCCCTTCTGTGGATGCTGGAAGCTTTCACACTATCCTACCAGACTCTCCCTCCCTCTCTCTCAATCAATCAACCAACCAACCAGTCGAGGGAGGCGGGGGGGGGGTGCAGTGGCCACTTGCCCAAAAAAGCTAAATAAATAAATAAAACGGCCTTAGTTAATCTCTTACTCCCCTGCCTCCCCCCCCCCCCGGCTCCCCACCAACCTGCTGCGGCTGATGCACCTCCTGGATCGAAACCCCTTCAGCCCTTCCTCCTCCTCCTCCTCCTCCCCGTCGGTTCCGGGCCGGCCAACGCTTCCTTCCCTAAACGCCAGTGGTCACGGCGATGCCCCCGAGGGTGGGCAGCGCTGCCCGAGCAGCGAACGCAGAGGTCACATCCTGGGTGTCAAACGCGCGCGCGCGCAAACACACACACACACACACACACACACACACACACACACACACACACACACGTGCGTGAGCGCGCGCCAGGGCGCCCAGCCGCCCCCCCTCCCCCGGCACGCGCTGGCTCAGGTCCGGGCGCAGCCGCGCGTGCTGAGCGATGCAGCCAGCCAGAGGCGCGGGGCCCCGATCCCCTTTGCTCTGCAACGCAGCCGGACTGCCCAGCTCTCTCCCCGCCCCCGGTCTGGCCCTCCCTTGCATGGCCTCCCTGGCGCTGCGCAGCCCTTAGCCAGCCGCTCCAGGGATCCCATTGCCATCACCACCACCACCACCCTCGCGGAGCCTTGGGTTTGCAGGATCCTCACCTAGCCTTCTCCGGGGATCTGCCCCCGATCGCCCACCCCCACCCGCCCCCCCACTTAATGGTCTCCTTCCCCGCAGCTGCAACGAGCAAGGGCTGCGGAAAGAAGGGAACAAGGCTGCAGCTCAACCGGGCGATCACTCACCTGGCGCCTCGCGACCGGTCGGTCTGGCTGGCAGGCAGGCAGGCGGGCAGGAGCGACGACCGGCCGTGCCCCCCCCCGCCTTGACTGCTGGCACCCCGACGACGACGGCGCCCGCTCTGGCTGCCTCGATCGCCCGCCTGCCTTGCCCGTCGCGGCTGCAGCCCGGAGATCCGCCCCCTTGGCGCTCTGTGCGGAGGGAGGGAAGGAGGCGTCCCCCACCCATCCACCCACCGACCCCGAGGAAGGAGGACTGGAGGGGGTGTCCGCGAGCGCCTCCCCCCGGCCGGTGCAGCAATCCGAATTAATGGGAACCGCTTCGAGGCGGAGGGGAGGGAATCCTTTGGACGCGTGTGAGCAGTCAGTCACTGAGAGAGTGACAGGAGGGTGGGGGTGGGGGTGTCATACATAAAGGGTTCTCTAGAACAGAAGTGAAAATCTTTATGTGGGGGGGGGGGGAAGAGACACACAATATAAATCAGGTCCTGTTTGAGTCCTCCCAGCGGTAGGAGGGCATAACCAATGGCGCTAAGCTGCCAGCAAGTACACAATTAAGTGGTGAATTTAGCACAAAGAACGGAGGGGAAGTGTGAATGGGTTTTGTTCATTCGCAAAGGATGCACCCTTATCAAGTAGAATTTCCATAATGGAAATAATATTGGCGAAAATCTAACCAGTTGTGTAATATAGAAGTGTGCCGCACAAGACACTCTCACTGAAGTCATCTGGACAGATACAACTTCAACCAAAGGGCCTGGACACTGTGGCATATAGATAAGATATATGGATCACTGATAGCACATTTGGATTAGAAAAAAAGAGTACATCTGCTTTGTTATACTTAGCACTGTCCTTCTCCTTTAAGAGCTGTTCTACACCCTTCTGACCCTCACCTGGGGCATGCATTCTTTTTGGCATGATTTGGAGCCCAGCAGGCTCGGGGGGGGGTGGGCAGGGAAAAGCAGCCCAGTAGGCTGGCTGAGACTGAGCTCACCACAACATGGCGGTTGCAGAACGACCTGAAGACTAGTGTGGCTTCTGCTGCCGCAGCTCCACAGATCACTTTAGTCATTTCGATTTGTAGTAATCTCTTATTGGCTGGTGCTTTTTAAACCAGAGATAGGTAAAGGTAAAGGTTCCCCTTGACATTTAGTCCAGTCGTGTCTGACTCTAGGGGGCAGTACCTATCCCTGTTTCCAAGCCATAGAGCCAGCATTTGTCCATAGAGAGTTTCTGTGTTCACGTGGCCAGCATGACTAGACACGGAACTCCGTTACCTTCCCACCGAGGTGGTACCTATTTATCTACCTGTATTTGCATGCTTTTGAACTGCTAGGTCAGCAGGAGCTGGGACCAGTGACAGGAGCTCTCTCCGTCACGTGGATTCAATCTTACGACAGCTGGTGTTCCGATCTTGCAGCACAGAGGCTTCTGCGGTTTAACCTGCAGCGCCACCACGTCCCAGAGATACCCAGGACCAAATACGGCATCATGAATGAGCAAAATGTGCATTTGCTCGTTGATCCCATCCACTCTGTGTTCACTCACAAATAGCTGAAGATGTGAAGGTGTGGTATGTGAAGTCCTATGGAAGCTGGATGTGTCAAGTCAAAGCAAGGTGGGGGACCATCTGCACAGTCGCGTGCAAACTATCTTTCATGGTTTATGGATCAAGAGACAGAGTTAAATGTATGAGTTGTCCTCTTGTAGCCGCAGTTTGCTATGCCAGATAAAGCTACGCTGAATTCCTTAAACTGCATTGCATTTCAGAGAGTGTACTGAAGGCTTTCCAGTGATGCTTCGCAATCAAGTGGACAGGCAGTCCTGTGGCACTGTCACATGTGATATAGAAGTTCGACATGAGATTTCATGCATTACAAGCATGCATGCCCTGGATATACAAAATGACAATTTTGTTATTAATGACAATCATTAGCAAATTCCAAAGGTGATGCCTTAAAACTCTAATGGGTTTTGTTTAGCGTGAAGTTTCACATCCGTAATCTTCAAATGTCTTGAATTCCAATGCATCGGAAGAAGCAGACAACTTTACACAGAAGCTTACGCCGAATACAATGTATTAGTCTTTTAAGGTGCAATAGGGCTCTTCATTATGTTTGTTGCAACAGACTGTAATTTGGTTGCTCCCACTGAGATTTCAAAGGAGCACTTACCCTAAATATCTTGTCAAGTAGCAACACAGTTCATGGCAGGCGTCTTTATTCAGGAATCATAAATGCCAGTTATACAGAGCTGCTTAGGATTGGGTTGCACCCAGCCCTTGTTCGCCTCTTATCGTTGCATTTTTCATGGTTTCAGCCTCCGGTCTGAAGAAAAGAAAAAGTCTGAATCACTTTATTGAGTCAAAGGCAATCACCACCACCATCTGTGGATCTGGAACAGGCAGGGGAAATACAACATCCAACCTCTGGCTAAACCAGCTGTTCTGAGAGATCACACAGTGGGACTGGCAGCTTTTTATCTATAGAGATGGAGAACAAGCAACTGTTGACCTCTTGTTCTGAGAGGTGAAACCCGATACCATCACACCGCAACTGATTTTTGAAGTTTGCACTTCCTGTCTTGTAACTGGGGTTCTACCACAATTTCAAGATCTAGCTAGGTTCACTCTGGAACTTTTCTGTTCCTGTTTCTCTCCCCACCTCGGGCTCTGCAATGCCCCACCTGACTCAAATATATGTTAAAAAGTGTGAGTTTACGGTATTTTAAAAAAAGGTCAGGTTGGGCATTGTGCTGGAGGGAAAGAGAAACAGAGGAACTGAAAAGTTTAAGGGTGACTCTGGCTCAGGAGCTTGAAACTGCAGAAGCTGTACTTTAACTGGGGCTCCAAGATCGAGGAATCTTCAAGAATCCATTGAGGTGCGATAGTATCAGATTTCATATCTGGGAATGCAGAATTCAACCATGTCTTGCTCACCATCTCTACAGAAAAAGGGCTGCCAATCACTCAGCGTGATCTCCAGTGCCGTTTGTTCAAACTCGGGGTCCCCGTGATGATGGGGATTAAAAAGCCAAAGAACACGCAACCCCCAAATCAGAAAAGCTGGAGATTACCTCCAAGAAGTACACTAAAACCACGTTCCTAACACTACCACAAACACAGCCGTGTTGAGCCTGATGAAAATTCCTAGCTCAAAAGCTCTCTCTCTGGGGGTATTTTGTTGTTACGTGCTATTAAGTTGCTTCTAACTTATGGTGATCAGAACAGGTTTTTCAAAATAGGTGAGATATTTAAGGAATGCCACTGCCCAGTGAGATTCCGTGACCAAGTGGGGATTTTAACCCAGATCTCCTGAGTCTAGTTCAACGTTCCAGCCACTGTAAAGATATTTTAGTAATCTCATAACGCCATTAAATATCTGGGGTTGTTGTGCGAACTTATGGACCCTGTGGTCACTTTGTTTTTCATTTGCTTGAAGCAGGCTCCAACGCTTTGCAGACCTCATAACGGATCATAGTACTTGTTTCAACACTCTGTTTAAAAAGAAAAGCAAAACGCTCAGGAGAACAATGCAACACCTGACACATGAAACATTTCAGACTTAATGACAACCAAGTAATTGTTCTGTGAAATTTCTACTCCCCGATAGTTAGCTAAATATAGTCAGCCTATTGCCTACACAAGGTCTATTTTCTTGAGAAAGCAGCTCTAGAAACTTTAAAATGTGTCATCACTGGAGAGCCTGATACATACTCATACCACTCTGCTATTCTATCAAATGTGAGAATCTATTTTATCTTCTTTAACTCTGAATGCACCTGACCTCATCTTATTTTGGAAGCTAAGCAGGGTCAGTCTTGGTTAGCACTTGGATGGGAGACCTTAGGGAACACCATGAATCTACAGGTAGGGCAAAGGAAGGACCTTGCTTGAAACTCCAGGAAACTGCTGCACATCAGAGGTGATAATGACAATCTAGATTTGTGGTTCCCAACCTGGAGTGCCCAGATGTTCTTGCACTACAACCCCCAGAAATCCTGGCCAGTATAGTTAATGGTGAAGGCTTCTGGGAGTTTCAGTCCAAGAATGTCCAGAAATCCAAGGTTGGAAAATACTGGTCTAAATGGACTAGTGGTTTGACTCAGTGTAGGGACAGCTTCTAGACAGCATCTTCAAAATCAGAGACATCACCTTGCCGACAAAGGTTCACATAGTCAAAGCTATGGTTTTTCCCAGTAGCGATGTATGGAAGTGAGAGCTGGACCATGAAGAAGGCTGACCGCCGAATAATTGATGGTTTTGAATTGTGGTGCTGGAGGAGACTCTTGAGAGTCCCCTGGACTGCAAAGAGTACAAACCTATCCATTTTGAAGGAAATCAACCCTGAGTCTTCTCTGGAAGGACAGATCCTGAAGCTGAGGCTCCAATACTTTGGCCATCTCATGAGAAGAGAAGATTCCCTGGAAAAGACCCTGATGCTGGGAAAGTGTGAGGGTAAGAGGAGAAGGGAATGACAGAGGACGAGATGGTTGGACAGTGTCATTGAAGCGACCAAGATGAATTTGTCCAAACTCCACGAGGCAGTGGAAGACAGGAGGGCCTGGCGTGCTCTGGTCCATGGAGTCACAAAGAGTCAGACATGACTTAATAGCTAAACAACAACAAAAAGGGACAGCTTTCTATTTTTCTAAGAGATAGCAAAAAAAGAGTAGGCCGCCATCTGCCTTTGAGACATCAGTTGCATCTGTGCTTGCTTCTCCTTAGTTCAGCCATTCAACAGCCTCCGTCTGTGGAAAAGCGAGGGGAAGGAAGCCGGACGGTTCTATGGCCAAATGGCTTGATCAAGAACTTTGCCTTTTTCCTGAATGGTTTCTGCTCTAAGTGGACATAATTGTTGCAACAAGAGCAGAAAAAGCACATAGCAAGTTATCCACACCAGCGAGTAGGCAGCAGGCAAACAGGTTTTTCTCCTCTTCGATTTTCTAGATCGATGTTTAGATCTGTACTCTTAAGCTTCCTTTTCCTTTTCTGAGGTGATTTCCTTGTTCCTCCATTTTGGGTCAGAGAAAGCTGCAGACATAGCATTAGAAGCTACCCCCACTCAACTCAGAAAAGGTTCAGTGTTAGATAATATAAAGTGTTCCCTTTTTGGTCTTAATCCTAGTTTCTAAATTAGATAATAAAAAGTGTTCCCTTTTTGGTCTTAATCCTAGTTTCCAAATTATTCTCTTTAATACTAACAAGCTCTGTGCTGGACCTCTGAACTCTATAAATATTAAATGATGATACCAATAATAAAAGGATTCTGAATGTCCAATTGCAATACTACGTTAGATTAATGAAATCTACCCTTTTAACAGTGAGAACTTCATGCCCGAGTTTTCTTGTTCTCTTCTCACCTCTCCATCCGTCTTTTCCATAGGTGTCATAAGCTGCTCTGAGTCTAGCTGTAGAGAGGCATAAAAATGTTGTACAGGAAATAAACAAGGAAGCCTCAGCTTCCACTTGATGGGGAGATGCAGCCACTCTTGTCTTTCCCCATATTCTTCTAAGACACATAGACTTTTGCAGGTCCCAGTGGCCAAAGTCCTGTTGCATAGTGCAGTAAGTCATAGCTAGAGCTGGCACAATGGGGATCAGTAGGGATTTTGTGAGCCAACTCCTTCATAAATTCCCCTGATTCAACAGGCCTACTGTATTTTTCTGTGTATAAGACACCCCCTACTTTTCTAACCCAAAATTAAGAAATCTAAGTGGGGCTTAGCAAGTGTAGGAGAAAAGGGATCAAAGCGCTGCAGGAGGGAGAAAGGGATCAAGGCAATCTCGCAACTCCATGATCGTTTTGATCCCTTCCCCCCTTATACAGCCATGGAATTGCTTTGATTCTTTCCCCCCTCCTTTTGTTAAGCCCCATGGGACTTAGCAAGCAGAGGGGAAAGCCCTGCAGGAACAATTTGATCCCTGCTTTCCCTTCCATTTGTTTTTGTCCTCTCCTCAGCTTATTTCCATGTATAAGACAACCCTAAATTTTTAGTTAAACACAAAAGTATAGTCTTATACATGGAAAAATACAGTAATTTGGGAATTATGTGTAGCCTGCATAATTGCAAATCACCCAGAGAGCACTTTGAGTGCTGTGGGGTGTTATATAAGCAGTACACTTCACTTTTTTTTGCTTTGCATTGCTGGAGTTGTGATAAGCAACAGGATTCTACCCACTGCCTTGTCCACCCATTCTATTTTTTGCTGGTTTATAGCTGTAACCTGAGCATGTATAAAGAGGATCATAGAACTAATTGCTCAAACAGACTGTCAAAAGACAACACAGATCCTGATCCAAATGCCTTTTTCTCAGCAATAATGAAGTCTCATGGCATCTCAGAGACCAACACATTGTGCCTGGCATAAGCATCTACGGGCTGCAGCCAACTTTGTTACACCCATGGATCTTACAATAAAGTGGGCTTAGAGACAATGAAAACTCACATCTGATAAAACTTGTTGGTCTTTAATGAAGTACAAAATTCACGGTGGTTTTTGGTATAACATGCTGACTGGATAACTCAGTGGTTTCAGTTTTTGGCTGCAGATCCAGAGGTTGGGAGTTTGATTCCCCGACTGTGCCTCCTGCGAGTAGAGCCAGCCTGTGTGGCCTTGGGCAAGCTGCACAGTCCCAGGGTGCCTCCAGAAGAAGGGAATGATAAAGTACTTGTATATTCTCTGCCTAGAATACCCTGGAAAGGATCACCACAAATTGGAATTTATGGCACGACTATTCTTATTTGATGCAACAGAGTGATCAATTTCTCAAAAATAGGTGGAAGCTCAGTTAAATGCAAAGCTTTATGGAGATTTCTTTCCGAGGAGAGATTTAACAGAGAGAGGAAAGCAAGAACGCCACCCAGATCTCTTTGAAGAAGCAGAGATGTCACAAACACGGTGAAGATACTTTTATATTTGTACATACATCAAAACCCAGCTGATGACTTGAGGACTTTGATTTTCCTCCCAAGAGTAAACAGACCCTTTGCCCTGGCCCTCCCGCTCCCTGAAAACAAAGGATTAATTTCACACTTGCCATTGCAGATCCAAATATGATTGCACTTTTGCAATCCCCCTGCCCCCTGTATTTTCCAGGCTCCCAGGAATGTGCTATTGGGGCCCCCAAAATTGTGAACCTTATACATTTCTCTTTTTAATCGCACATGCATAACTGGATCCCTGAAAGCTGTGTAAGGATGTTGGAGTTTATTTGCGCTAATAACAGATCTGGCAACACAACATTTTTTTTCTATTAGAAAAGGCTCTCTGTGTGTCCCTACATTTCAAAAGGCAAATCCTTGTTTAACTTCAGAGGATTCAGGATCGCACCTAGACTTCAGTCTGTAAGTCGGCTGGAAATGGCAAGAAGTCTCTTGCTTGGGTAGTCCTAGAGGTCCGGATCTGGTTTGCACAGAAATGAAAATGAAGCAAAACAAGGACTTCCTCTCCAGTGTCTCTGATAGAGCAACGGCAAGCAGAGGAGGACTCAATGTGTATCTAGAGCGGGCATCGTCCTGGTTGAACAAACTGGCCTCCTGCCCAAATGACCGTAGACTCAATCAGATGAGGTTTTGGTGGCGACACCACAAGCAGTTTGACAACGTTGAAGTGTGGATGTATTCTGATCTCATTTGGCCACCACCGTTACTAAAGCAATCCAAAACTAAGCACAATAGTGAGAGAGGTGATGTGTAGACATCAGGGCATAACAAGCATCCATAAAACCAACATAGTGGTAGACAATATTTGCATCTCAGCAGATCCGCACAATTTGGCAGTAGAGCTAGAGAGCCATCCAAGCAGCGAGATGCAGCACGCTTCTGTACCACTGTGGCCTCCACTGATGCATGAGATGTTTTGTTGAAGGATAACCAAGATACTCATTAAAAAGAAAGATGAATTTCAAATCTCTCTCTCTCTCTCTCTTTGTAAGGGAATTTAGCTTTGAGTGTTAGGCTGTTTTTAAAGTGTTAAGTGAAGACTGTGTTCTTTTTTTTCTAGCTGTCACACGGGAGATGTCTTTGAGGAGAAGTAACACGTAACAAAAAATAATAAGAATACTTTTTGTGTGTGTACTGAAATGTTAGCAACAAAGAGAGAGAATTAAGGGCTGAAGTGCTGATTTGATTGATTTGTAAAATGTATTGATTGAAAAAAAATTTAAACCAAAAGCATCCCTCTAATTGGACAATTTAAAAAAAAGATTAATGGTGTGCTTATAAAAACGTCTGATGACATATATATGTTTTTAAAAAGGCGCTCAGCCTTTGGCTGCCGCAAAACACAGCAGGAATACTTTTCCCCAGGTCCTGCGTGCTGAAACGCATGTATACTACCTAAAACGAGGAACACACACATTTGACTTGGAAATGTTGCCTTTACTGATCTGCAAACGTAATACACCAGTTTTTTAAAAAAATCACATGATTAATCAAGCAAAATTTATTTCCCCCAGCTACAACCTCCGTTAAAACTAGTCTTTATTTAAAAACTGACCACTATAAGGCCACACTGTGGATCCATTTTAAAAAGCTCCACTGTTTAAAAACTCCAGGCAGATTCTCACCTGCAGCAGCTAAAAGAAGTCAATCACCTCTTAAAATACAGTATTATTATTATTATTTTGTTTAAAATATTTCAAAGGCTTGTAGTGTCCACAGAGTAATCTTGGGCAGGTTTTCTCAGACGGACATTGCTCTGATTACCTACAAGCAGAAAAAGAGATTAGGTTACTGGAATCAACAATGCTAAAAATCAAGGCGAGAGCAACAGAAAATACGAAGCCACTGACCCACCTTGCAGGGATAGGCAATTTCTAGCCTCTTAGTGGGTGGACTAAAACTCCCATCATTCCTCAACACTGGCTATCATGGCTGGGGCTCATGGGAACTGCATCTCAACAAAATCTGCTGGAACACAACATCAGTTGCCCATCCCTGCACTATTGCTAAATAAGGAAACCCGATTGGTTTAATTAGAGAGCTTAAAAAATGACAAGGCTTGTGGCCAGGAGAAGACATGTTCATGTATTATCTTCCAATCTCTCTGATCAAACTGGAAGATGCACATTGGATTAACTGGTTTTCTGTTGTTATGTGCAATCAAGTCACCTCTGACTTATGGCAACCCTATGAAGGAGGAATCTCCAAAGCCCTGCTCAGCTCTTGTAGACTCAAGCCTGTGCTTCCTTTAGGGCATTGCTCCATCTTGTATTTGGTCTTCCTCTTTTCCTGCTGCCTTCAACCAAGCATTATTATTCTTTCCAGAGAATCCTGCCTTCTTATGATGTGACCAAAATAGGAGACCTTCTAGAGTTCAAGCTTAATGTTATCTAGGATTCACTTGTTTATCTCTCTGGTAGTCCAGGGCAGTGGTCCCCAACCAATCTGGCATATGATGCAATACTTACTGTTGATTTGCCATTCTAGAAAAGACCCTTCACTTCTCCAGTTGCTGGATCCAGGTCGATGTCATAGAAGCAAGGCCTAGTGGGAAGTCCTGGCATGGTGCTCATCTGGATGAAAGCAAGAAAAGGGGCGTTGAAAAAGACACTATACATTATATCCACCAGGGATTGGTTCCAAGTCCCCCTGATAGATACCAAAAACCATGGGTAATAGTGAGCCCTATATATTCCATAGTCTGTTGGGACCAAGACTCTCCCTGTACCAGTAACGATAATAACCAAGGGTGGCTGGTGATGATGATGATGCTTTCTCTCCAGGTAAGCTTTCCCTCAGGGGCTGGTTTCCTGCGTGAGGTTTTTAAGTGGAGTGCGGTGGTTTACTGTTTTGAATGTTTTCTGTGTTGCTTTGCTTATTGTGTTTTAGTGTAGTATTTGTGTGACCCTTTTTTGTATTTGTATTTAGCTTTAAATGTTGTCTTTTAAATGATGTAAACTGCCTGGGTCCTTTTAAAGGAGAAAGGCAGGGTAAAATATTTTAAATAAATAAACAAACAGTGCATCCCCCCCCCCCAATATACTCAAATATATTTTCAGTCATGCCCATTTCATTGAAAAAAAGAGAAAAGAATCTTGAAGCTTATGCTCCCCCCCCGATCATGGGAAATAAAAAAATACAAGCAGTCTTTCATTAATAATATCACAGATCATGAACAAAATAAATGCATACAAAATTGTGGTTATGTTGAATTTCATTCCTATCTTTCATTGCTCCTCAAACTTTATTCTAAAAGATCTTAATTCCTGCCTCTGCGTCTGGGATTTCAAGCTTCAGTATTGAACAGTAGATCCGTCAGCAACCAATAAGGCAGGTTAATAAAGCTTAGAATGAGCCGTGCTGCAGAAACAAGAGAAAATCTGATTTCTCGAAAGGGCTACAGATTTCTCAAAAGGAATAAGAAGCTCACCAGCCAACTAGAATAACTAACGGTTGGCTTAATCATTGGCTTGAGAAAATGAACAGCCACAACAACAAGAAAGCAGCAAATCCTTGTTGCAGGCAGGTTTATAGTTCCCTTTCCTGGATTTATAGCACGTTTCTATGAGAATATGCAGCAAAGACTTACTTAATCATGTGACAGCGTGAGAAAGGGGATTTTCCACTTCATTTTCAAGATAACACTACCCTACACCAAGTAACTGGCGGAGTTTTCTTTGGCACCCTCGTAATAAACAAGAGGAACAAAAATAAATTAATGAGCAGATTATTCAGCAGCACTGTAAGGAAGGATCTTGCCAGTTTCCATAGCTGGCTCTTTTATAAAGCAGGCTGCTGGGGAGCAAGTCTTTTGTAAAGTTAACGGCTCTTAACTGCTCATTCAAGTCCTCAAATTACAATAGGGGTAGCTTGCAGCAATGTATAAATTCCTGGCAAAATTAATTTTGCTCCCAGCTAGAGTGAAGACTGCAGCTAAAGACAGAAGGAACAGAGAAGTCTGAGCAGGATGGCAAAGGATGTCAGGTTAAGCTGAAAAGTCCTGGGGCTTTGAGCCCACAAGCTCCAACCCTGCCAACCATCCATTGTAACAAAACAGAAAAACTTGGGGTCAGCTTCACCATGCATCTCCAAATGCAGGTAAGGGAGCACAGGTACCCTCTAACTTCAGCAGACTGGTCTGCAGAAAGCCATGGATATCCCAGGAGAGCTACAGGTGTTCGTTCTTCCTTCACCAGGCTGCCATTTTGTATCATACTCCCTAATATAAAGCTTCCCCCGCAAGCCACAACCACAAACAAAAGAAACCAGAATAAAGCTACAGGGCTCTCCATGATCTTAGTGTTTCAGAGGGATGTTAACAGGAGCAGCTCTGCTGAGCGAGTGGGTTTTAATAATGCCGAGTGCAGCGGCAATAACGACACCCACAAAAAGACCCTGTTCATGGCCTTATGAATGCTGTGTAATTGCTGTGCTACATCGTGGGCTTGCGGATTGAAAGAGAAATCATATCATTCAAAGGCCACATTCCCTTTTGCTCCTCCATACCCTACGCTCGAGGAATATCTGTGCTTGGCTACTGGAAAAGCAGTGCTCCGAATAAAAGATGCCTCTTCAGACCACTGGACTCCAATGCACAGAGGATGATGGAAACACACAGCACTTGCCTGCTCCTTTCTCCGTGCATTGGCACGACCTGGATTGAAGAAAACAACAGAGCGCTCGGCGGGACCGGAAAAAGACTAGCAATTTCTATAACAAACTTCGCTGGATTGCAGCCCACTTCAGCAGCTGCATGCAGTGTTTCTCCAGCTGGCAGGTATTAATACACATGTTCAGGTGGAAGGTGGAAGTAAAGGAAGGTGGAAGTAAAGGAAGGTGGAAGTAAAGGAAGTAAAGGAATGGCCTAAGACAATTGTCTTAACAGTGGCTGCTAACAAAATGCATTTGAGAGCCAGCAGGGACCTCATAGCCTCAATCCAAGCAGGGCGAGGAGAAGCTCTCCTCTTGTCCGAGTCAGCTCCACACAGTGTGGGGCGTTTTGAAAGCCCATCTGCATCCACCTGTAAGAGGCACCTGGTCTCTAGCATGTCTGAAAATTATATCCTTTAAATAAGAACAGAGGAAACTTCTGTATCCTGAGGCAAGGCTCCTTTTGTAGAGTTTTTAGGTCCACTCTGGGTTTTACTCTGAACTTTAAAAGCAGCTGTCCAACGTACTGGGACCTACCCCCAATAAGCACCTTGGGTAGCTCCTTTGCCAGAAGCTGTGTGGGCCACTGGTTAAACTGCAGTAAAGGTAAAGGTTCCCCTTGACATTTAGTCCGATCGTGTCGGACTCTAGGGTGCGGTGCTCATTCCCGTTTCCAAACCATATAGCCAGTGTTTATCCGAAGACAGTTTCCGTGGTCACATGGCCAGCACGACTAGACACGGAACGCTGTTACCTTCCCACACCGGGATGGTACCTATTTATCTACTTGCATTTACATGCTTCCGAACTGCTAGGTTGGCATGAGCTGGGACAAGCGACGGGCACTCACTCCATCACGTGGATTCAAACTTGCGACTGCTGGTCTTCCGACCTTGCAGCACAGAGGCTTCTGCAGTTTAACCCGTAGCGCCACCACGTCCCTCTGCAGTACTGCAGCCCAAACTCTACACATGACCTGGGTTCAATTCCAGCTCAAGGTTAACTCAGCCTTCCATCCTTTCAAGGTTGGCAAACTAGAGTACTCGGCTTGCTGGGGAGGGGCCAATGTGTAGCCTGTGTCATTAAAAAACAAACAAAAAAGTCCAAGTAAACCTGTAGCTTTAAGTGCTACAGGGTGGTATATAGGCACCACACTTTGCTTTGCTTTATAATTCAGACTGGAAGGGACGTAGTGGCGCTGTGGGCTAAACCACAGAAGCCTCTGCTGCAGGGTCAGAAGACCAAGCAGTCGTAAGATCGAATCCACGTGACGGAGTGAGCTCCTGTCGCTTTGTCCCCGCTCCTCGCCAACCTAGCGGTTCGAAAGCATGCAAATGCAAGTAGATAAATAGGGACCACCTCGGTGGGAAGGTCACAGCGTTCCGTATCTAAGTCGCACTGGCCATGTGACCACGGAAGATTGTCTTCGGACAAAACGCTGGCTCTATGGCTTGGAAACGGGGATGAGCACCGCCCCCTAGAATGGAACACGACTGAACAAAAATTGTCAAGGGGAACCTTTACCTTTATAATTCAGACTACAGCAAGGGGCCTGTGAACTGCCAGAACTTGGGGCTTTAAGCCTGAGCTTCCTACCATCGTACACCAGATCTTTCTCCTTCTCAGCCCATGCACTGTTCTCATGTGCTGCACTGTGCCTCTTAAATCATTGGCCTGTATCCTTTTTTTAAATGCCATTTGGTTTCATGGAAGCCACACTTCAAAAAAAAGCAAGCTAGTGGGTTACTGATCGGCTTGTGTAAGATGCTTACACAAGATTTTAATTAAAACCCAGGCGGTCCAATTTTGGAGATGCCAAAACAAGACAAAATGTTTTAGTCTTCCGAATCTTCTGGCAAGATGTGCTTTGCTATTTATACTGAGGAACATTTTTCTTTTGGGTTGCCGAGAAGTGGCTCTTGGAAGAAAGCATGGTTCTTTCCTTTTTCTTTATTTAAATTTTTGATCCAAAGCCAGCACTAATTTACCATAAAGTCAAGAGTCAATCTCAATACGGAAACTCTGTAACAGGGCTGCAGGTTCAAGAAAATGTGCTGGAGAACTGTTTATGCTTAATGTGGTTTAATAAGTGAAATAGCTGGCTGGAGAGCTTAGTGGTTAGGGTACCTGGTTGCAGAGCCAGAGGTTGGGAGTTTGATTCCTCATGGTGCCTCAGGCAAGAAAAGCCAGCCTGTGTGACCTTGGGCAAGCTGCACAGTCCCAAGGATGCCCACAGAAGAAGGGAATGGTAAACTACTAGGTCGTATTCTCTACCGAGAAAAACCTAGAAAGGGTCACCATGAATCAGATTGCACTTGAAGAGCACACTATTCTTATTCACATGTTAAATATGGAAGGGGAAAAACCTGAGTCATCGAATAATTGAGTTGGATGGAGCTTATAAGGCCATTGAGTCCAACCCCCGCTCAATGCAGGAATCCAAATCAAAGATGATCTGGCAAATGAATGTCTAATTTTATCTTGAATGAGTGTTGGAGCACTCACCACATCCCCATCCCCGCTTAGCGGCTCTCTCTCACCGCCAACTCACCAAACGACCAGCAGCTCTTTACCTGCAAACATATCTCCCACCAACCCGTTCCAAATCCGGAAACTCGTACTCCCCCAAATGTCTCTCTGCTCATCAGTGCTGCCTCACCTGTGTGGGGGATGCTGGAGCAATTTTTTGTCTGAACTAGCCGACTGAATTGTGTTTGTAGAAAATCAGTGGC
The DNA here is from genome assembly GCF_051106095.1 of Pogona vitticeps. Taxonomy (NCBI): domain Eukaryota; kingdom Metazoa; phylum Chordata; class Lepidosauria; order Squamata; family Agamidae; genus Pogona; species Pogona vitticeps. The sequence goes on from NC_135783.1 coordinate 346,012,552, forward strand.
AAGACGGGACAAAGATCCAGGGATGACAGGACGGGAGAAATAACCTTCTGTAGATATCTTTACAGGGCTGTTTTAGAGGAATTTTAACAGTGCTTATGTCATTATCTTACCAACACTAAAAATTTTTTAGAAGTAACAAAGTAATGAGCCCCTTCACAACCAGCGTTATCACAAAGACATAAAAAATTCTGGATCATAAAAGAATTACATTTGGGTGACTTTCTAGGAAATTAGATGGAGGGCCAATTTCAAAAGTTATTTTCCAGGCGTTAATCAGACCGAAGGGACAGCAAACCCCAAAGCGTCTTCTACGCTACACTTACCGTTCCGACCAGTGGATACAAAAATCCGGCGCCCACACTGGCTCTGACGTCTCTAATGGGCAAGACAAACCCAGTGGGCACCCCTTTGAGTTCTGGGTCGTGAGACAGCGACAGGTGGGTTTTGGCCATGCAGATCGGCAGGTTTCCAAATCCCTGGATGGAGGTCGGAACAAGAAACAAAAAGCAGAGAAGAACAGGGCGGCAAACTGAATAAAGTGCCAACGAAATTACACACGATCGTTCCAGTTAAAGTTAGTTTCGCCCCCATATTCCTTGACTTCAACAGATCTATTCTGTCCCTAATTGATTCACCCACATAATCATGGATATGACATTATTCTCTTTTCTGCCTAATTAGCAGAAAGTTTAAAAATGACTTTCATTATTACTACCAACCACTGCTCGTTGTTCCCATCTTCGTAAGCATCAAAACTGGACTTCTCCAGACGGGCCTTACCCACCCCAAGTGTCTTTGGCCCATAACGCCATCATAACATCCAGAACGCCATCCTGACCCTGCTGGATGGGGAGGACGAGCGTTCTATTCCATACATAAATGGAAAACACCAGGATGGGGAAAGGATATTGTCTGTTCTGACCCCTTGCATCTTATGGGGCATTTTACAAATTTATTTGTCCTCACTCGTTTTCACAATGTTGTCCTATGCTCTGTAACAGTGCTTGAATATATTATTTTCTGGGACTACAACTCCCATAGTCACCCCCAGCATGGCCAAATTAGTTTCTATTGGTCCAGAAAGGTAAATTTGCCCCATCTATCAGGTTTTTTTTCCTACGGGCCTTTCAGAGGCGATGGAATACAGCTCCCATCTCCCCGTTATGAACTACAATTATGACATTGAGAAACTGCCTGTGTCTGGATCCTACTAAATATATTTAATGTGTCATGTTGGGGGTTTTTCTTTCTTTCTGTGACACAGTTATCCTGCAGCAGGGGGAAAGATCTCCATCCATGCAACTTGCAGCTGTAGGTAGTGTAGTGGGAGATATGAGTCAGAAGTGCTACTGCTTTAGCAAAAATCCATGCGAGTTGTGCTTTAAAAACAACAACACACTCAAGCACTTTATTTCAGCAGTTGGAAGAGACATCGCAACAGAGATCTTTAAATAGATGTACAAGTGCCATAAATCTAGGTTACGAAACAGGAACGAATATAGAAACAAAATGTAGGAATTCAAAATGAAATAACCCTATGAAGTCTAGTGTGTGACACTTATGAGGTAAATAGGTAGGAGCAAATACTACGAAGAGTGATCAACCCCATGAGCTCCCCACATTTTGTTACTAAATAGCATTTGATCCAAGATGGAAGAGGATATAAATTAAGTTCATGAGCTCAGGAAAAGAAAACAGGAACGAGCTGTTATTGCCAGCATCAAATTGGACAGGAGGTTGGAGACCATGGTGCCAAGATGATGGACAGAACTCTTTTTCCCCAATGAACCAAGATTTTCTGGCCTCTTTCTCTTCTAGAAAAAAGAACGACGCCCTGTTTGCAGCTGCGCCCAACCCAACCTGCTGCTCTACCCGAGATCAGAAACCACATCACCCACCTCGCCAACAGACGTACCTGCTTCGTATACTGAATAATTTTCTGCTCAGCTTCTGGCAGCAGCTCAACATCATCTGCTCCATAAATCTTCTGCGAGATAATTCGGATCTTTTCTAAAATTGGCAGCTGGAAAAATGGGAAAGCGGGGAAGAGGAAAATCAGGCACCGTCTCCCTTCCTCTGGTGTATGAATGAAGCTCAATGGCCATGAGAAATATGGCGCCAATTTAAAAGCAACTGCTGCTGTTACTATTACAACTGGTGCCGCTCTTTTTCCATTAGACTACCTAATCCACAATAATTGTAAACAGAAAGATGGATGGTTTATGTCATGCAACACTGCCTCCTACTGACAGCCATGTTTCTTTGGGAACAACCAGTCAAGGACAACCGGTTGGTGGCAGGAGGGCCAAATCTAGTAGTAGACAGGAGCAACAGTGAGGACGCCAACCTACATTCCCAAACGCACAACCTATCAACTGTCTCAGGAAAAATCTAATTCAGGCTTCCTCACCCTTGAGACAGAGAGCAAATGTCCTTGGAAGACGTCCAATCATTTGTTTCTAATGCCCAGTATCTGACTGATACATAAAAATGCAAAATTATTTGGTTTTGAAAACGTGATGATTGATGATTCTGAAACAATGCCACAGACAGTACTTGCTCTTGCGTTCCAGTAGCTGAAGTCCTGTTGCTCGGCCTAGGAAGCTGCAACTAGAGTAAGCCCATTGAATGGAACTTACAGAAGAGCTGATTCACCAAATCTCGCATGATCCAGTGGCCTCCTGTAGTTGCAACTTAATCCAGTAAACCATAGGATTCCAGCCATTTTGTTCTGTTCTATTCCCCTGTTTTTAAGTTTTTTTCCCTATTCTGCTTTCTGCTTTAACGCCTTGTCTGAATGAGTGGGTTATGATAGCTACTTCTGAAGCTGAAGAAATTGCTTTTTTTTGGACTATAATCCCCAGAATTCCCCAGTCGGCATGGGCACTGTCAAGAATATTTAGACTAGCATGCTCAGAATTCAAGGATTATGACAAAACCACCAGAAACCCCTGGACAGCATGCCCATGGGGGATTTGAGGGTGGGTTGTAGCCCCCCCAAAACAACTTTTTCCAGGCTCTGCACATCTCATACACTAGCCGTACAGCAATCCTTTCGTTCACAGTGAAGGAGGAAGTCTTTTTAAAGAACGATTTCCATTGACTGAACTTTGAGCCTGTGTTTCCGCAAGGCTATGTAACTTGCACCAGATTATGTAAAGCAGGGTCGGCAACCTTCAGCCGAGGGCCACATGCAATCAGTTGGTTCTCATATTGCCCTCAGCCTTTCAAAAGCAACCTGGAAGTAATCAGTTCAGACCTCTGCAAGATCAATTTGTGTCTTTCCTACCAAACTAGTAGAGGTGGGAGAAAAGGGAGGAAAGAGAGCGAGAGAGCGAAAGACAATTCTCAGAAGCTGTACTGGCTAAGAAATTCTGACAGATATAGTTGATCACGAAACTTAATGGGTGACCCTGGGCTAGTTATCATCTCTCGGCCTGACCTATTTCTACAGCATATGTTGTAAGAATACAGGTTGGAAGGAGGAGATCTAAGAGCTCACTGGAGGAAAGGGGAAATAGACAAATAATATAAATATAAATGCAACCCGTGAACAAATAAACCAATAAACCCTCACCTCCACATCATACAAGAATTTGAAGTTGCTGGGAGCCCGCGACGCCCTCTGTACGGCTTCAGCCAGTGCAAGCGCTCCTTTGCCCCCTTCGGCCCAGTGGGTGCATTTCAGAGCGTCAAAGGCACCGGCTTCTTTCGCTAGTCGGATGACCAGCTGTAGCTCTGCTTCCGTATCAGATCTGTAAAGACATCCATAGACAAAATGAATGCAACAGGCTGATTCTCTTAGTCCAGACATATGAACGATAAGGAGGAAGAGCCTGAACCAACTCTCCCTGGACAAGAGATCCTCTAGTAAACAGCTTTTAGAGACACTACAATGAATCAGGTTAACTTTTTAAAAACGGAGCAGGGACTTTATGGGGGTGGTCCCCAAGTTTCAAAATGAACTACTGCAAGGAGCTGTGTATAAGGAGGGACACATGCTGAACAAAGGCAGATTTCGAGCAATATGCCTTCCTAGGTCTTGAGCACTAAGGACTCAAAACACCCTGTGTAGATGCCTCAGTAAGTGCTACCAGCCGATAACGAACTGTGACTTGCATGGGCGTCTCTAAAGATGAGATACTCTCTTTGAAATTCTGTTCCATAGGATGTTTGTACGTGTTTGCGGTTTACATGTATTTCTGCATTTTTTATTTAGTATTTTAAGGCAGTGGATAAGTGAATCAGTGGATACTGATCTTGCAGATAAGGGATCCTATCATTACCTAATGTTTCTTGAGCTAGAAAAGGTTTTTTTACCTAATCACACAGCTAAATGGTATTGGTATCCAGTGAACTCTCCAATGAAATATTGAGATGTTTAGTATAATTTAATCTCTAGCAGTGTCTCTAATTATGCTGTAAAAGCTGAGAATAGCTAACAATGGTTAGTTCCAATGCAAGTAGACCCACCGAATCACAGAACTCCCAATAGAAGTATGGGCGTTAACAAGTTCCATTCTTTCAGTGGTTCTGATCGGGTCAGAATGAACAACTAACTTTGTGGGCCTATATTAATAAAATAAGTTTCTGTCTCTTTATGGGTCTGTTTGTCACTGCATTATGCAAAAATGGCCGGACAGATTTCCATCAAATTTGGGATTGAGGTTGGAAGTAGTTTAACTCAAATAACAGACCATGATTCATATAGGAGAACCACTTTTGGACTCCTCAGAATCCACTCCCCCCCATTATTTTCATGTCTGGCTGAATTTCCACTAAATTTAGAGAGTATCTCTGGGGTGGTCTGGCTTAAAAACCATTTTCCCCCAGGCCATTCAAATTACTTCTCATTGCCTATGGAACTGGGTGATGTCTCATCTTCAAGAGGCGGATGAGCTGAATTCCCAAATTTATATGCCTTCACTCGGCCTTATTTTTAAGGGGAAAGGCAGGAGGCTCCTAATGTTGTCTAACTGTTGGATGGGGGAGGAACTGACTTTAGTCTCAAGATGAAGTGCGAGGGGAGACCGAAAAAAATTTATTTATAAATTTATAAATTTAAATTTATATTATAGTATACAAAATTATAGTGTACAAAAAAAAGAGAGAAGACACCAGAGTAAGGTTCAGAGTCAAAAGACCCAGGCAAAGTTGGGTCTTTTAGCTTGCAAAATAATAACTATCATGTCCCACTTTTTTACTACTAGCAATATACAGAAATGAGTACTCTGTTATCACAAGCTGAATCATACAAGAACAGACAGTACCCAATATAGGCAAAGTACAGAAATGTTTTTTTCCTATTTCTTACCTTCTTTTTTCTGCATGAACTACAGTGGCCAAAATCTTGTTTCTTAGCACAGTCAATCTTGCTAAAGTTGCCCACTAAATCAATGGAGACTCAGTGAGTCAATGTCTATATTCAGTTCCATTGATTCAAATAGGCCTACTCTGTTAAGGAAAATCACAGTTGGCATAGGCTCATCTGAATCAGTGCAACTTACAAAGGAGTTAACTCACTGATGGGTCTATTCTTCTGCAATTTACTACGCCAAGCAACAGGATTTTGGCCCATGTGAACTGGCTCTGAATTCGGTCCTATCCATGGTTATCTTTGCAGAGTTTTTGAAGCTTCGCAAACTCTAGTTAATACTAACCATGATTAGAACTGGTTTCAATACAAGGTTTATACCATATCATTATGTCAGAGGGAAAACCTGTAAAGGGGGAAAATATTCAATCGTTGAGGAACACAGACGGGCCACTTAATCATGGCCAAGGTGACCATGTTTCATCTGTTTTAGGGCTACAGATTGGATTCTGTGGGTACAGAAAAGGAATGTGGGAGGACACTGAGCAAAAGATGATTTAAAATATAAATCAAAAGTCTTTAAACTGGAGGCAGGAGACGCAGAAGGAGATTTAATTTTTACTTTATTAATGTTCACTACAAATCATTAAGCACTTAATCTTCATGACATCTCCACTCTCACCTCCCTCGATTCAGCTGGCAACTAGGAAAAAAAAAAGCACTGCCTGAGTAACCAAGACATTCTGTCTTATTCAAGGTTAAAAATGAAAAGACCGGGTAAGAGACCAAAGGAGCTGCGACAGCAAATCGCTCGCACACGGTTCTGTGCGCTTCAGGGCAACAGCATGCAACCACACCTTATGTTTCAATGCTAATGTCATAAAAGCACATGCATGGAGACTTGCAGATGGCGCGGGAGGAAGTGGGCGGTGATTCTCACAATGCACATGGCCTACGGAAGGCTTAGCATCTTTCAAATAGGCGCCTACTCAGCCATTTCCATGTGGGAACTGGGCTTCTAATGGTTTAGCCCCGGTCAGGATGTTACCCTGTGAGTCCTGGCAGTTTTGACGTATAGTCCTCACCTTACCGAGCATCAGACAAACAGAGGCTCAGTTAGGAGCCTGGGAATATGGTCTCCGAATGTCTCTTTGCCATATTGTTTGGCATAAAAATGCTTCAGATTTGAGATGGGCACGAACAGGTGTCTGTTCAGCCTCACTGCCTCTGGCAGGCACCCACTCCGTGGCAACAATGGAGGCACTGCCTCCTGAGTGGGCGCCATTGGGGATGGCAACTGTGGCTTCCAGCTGTTCAGGGAGAGAAGACTGAAAGGAGATATATGATAGCACTCTTAAAACACTTGAAAGGTAGTCCTACAGAGAAGGGGCACGATCTGTTTCCGATTATCCCAGAGTGCAAGACACATAACAATGGGCTCAAGGCACAGAAAGGCAGATTTAGGCTGAATATCAGGAAAACTTATTAACTGTTAGAGCAGTACAACAATGGAACCAACTACCGCGGGAGGTGGTGAGAGCTCCAAAACTCAAGGCATTCGAGAGAAAGTTGGACAACCCTCTGTCGGATGCCAAACCTCGGATAACTCCTCCTGCCCCCCCCCCCTTCCAAGGCTCTGGCAACCCACTGTTTGTATCAGTTAATTGGGAACGTAATCCTGCTTACTTGAATGCATTGACGGCCACTACAACTGGGATACCAAACGTCGCAGCATTTTGGATTTGTTTACGCAAGTTTACGCAGCCTTTCTCCAGAAGCAGAAGGTTCTGTGTACATCAAAAGAAAAAAAAAGGGGGGGGGGGAAGAGAGAAGAGGTTAGTCTGGAGGACAAAAAGACTGAGGTGTTTCTTTGTAAGCGGCTGTGAGAAAAACAGCTAAATCCTAAACAAGAACACGGGCAGGAAAATGGGAGCCCCCTCCCCAAAGGGAGGCTTTGCTAAAGTACATCTTTTCAAAACTATCGTTTTCTTTTTCACAGAGGAAAAAAAAAAGGTGAAAAATAAAAACCACTACCCATACCTACAAGGAAAGAAAAGACCAAATTTGGAACAGCTGCCATGAAAGAATTCTCACATTTGAGAGCTGGAAAGCAGCTTCACATAAAAGAGAAAAGAGAGTCAAAAGTCCAACATTTTTTCAATAGAAGCCACTTGAGGAGGAGAAGAAAAATCAAGCAAAAGCTTGCGACATATACTGTACTTCAAATTGTGGTTATTAACACCCAATTTTCACAGCAGCACAGTCAAAGCTTCTGGAAAAGGCACCCTTTGAACCTATTTCAACCTTACACAGCTGAGAAGGATAAATTTATTGGAGGAGCACAACGCATACACAAACAAGGTATGTGAGAGAAAGCTCTCCGTTCAAGACACATGACTCTGCGTGCACCCATTCGTTTGCAATGTGGGGATCATACAGTCCTCCTTAGCGGGCAGTGACACAGACTGCTAGAAATCCATTGATTTAATTTCAAACTAAGAGCCATTAACTCTACAAAAGACCTGCTCATCATTTGCTAGTATGGACTGCTGAGGCAGCCTGAGTTTCTGGGACTCTGAGAAGCAGGGGTTGAGTACAGAAACTGTCATTAAGAGCCGGTGCACTTCCAAATTGACCCCTACACCACCGGTGCCACCACTAATAAGGCGCTCTCCATGGAAGTCCCTTAGACCTGCCAATAAACCTCTGAATACCAATTAACATGGAAACAGCAGCAGGAGGAGTGTTAGCCTAATACCATGGCTGTGTATTTCTCCGAGATCTCTGTTTGACCATTGTAGGAAACAGGAGACTGGAGCCGAGGGCTGTTTCATCTGATCCCATTGGGTTTTAATTTGGGTCTTATGTCTCAGGCATTTTGAACAATGCTGCCACGTGCTGTTGTTATATGTTCACCCTCATGCATTAGGACAGGGCATATTACTCCCGCAAAGTTAGATTTTGCTGCAGAACCTCCAGGAAACTAGATTCACAATGCAGGCAATTCTGGAGCATCAACAACTGTACATGGAACAAACCATTCCCTCCCACGTTTCTTCTACTTCCTATGTCCAGTTAAAGCACACAAGGACAAAATATATCACTTTTTCCCCAGTTCCCAACAAAAACAAAGGCTCGTGCCAAATGGTATGGTAGAAAAACAGAAAGAATCGTAATCATAATATACTGTGGCTGCCAGGAGATAAAGCCTGCTGAGCGTGGGGAACATTAGCATTCTCACTGGGGTCGTGGAATACCAGAAAAATCTACGAATTCCTGACTTCAATCACCATTCAATAACGATGTAAATCTTCAATACTTTGGAATTTTAATTTGGGATATCAGAAAACACCCTACATTTCACTCAAAGCAGCGCCCCCCCCCCCAAAAAAAACCCTCTAGCACATAAGGTTCCAAGCTCCTAGTATGAAAAGCAATGATTAGACCAAGGGAATTAATTCAACTGAGCCATTTTATCGGATAAGATCCTGCTGGAAATAATTAATTTAAAGTTCCTTGTCCCCTTGTTTCAGCTTCGGAGGCTCCCGAGGGCTCCCTCTTGCCCTGTGGAAGTCTTTCAGAGTTTTGGAACACCGAGGAAGAGAAGCGTTTAATAGTTAAAACTTGCCACTGCCAGAATTGGGACAGCTGGTGGTCATTTGGCAATGATTTTTTCCGATTATGTAATGCCCCCCCACAACATATAGGCCCTTAGGGGTGTATACTGCTGCAAAAAAATTCTTTACTCACTTTGCATTGACCACCATTTAAAAATGGAGTTAGCTAGCACTTCTAAAACAACGCTGAATGATTACTCCATGGATTTTAGCCATTTTATTTTGTTTTGATTTGTTTCACCCTACTGTTGTTCGCCACACCTTGAATATCTAGAACAGGCAAGAGAAGATATAAATTGGCTCTTCCAGCCCTCAGCATCCTTTAGATGTGTTCAACCACAACTCCTGTTATCTTAACAAAATCAAAACAGATAGGTAACAAGATTTGTAATCCAAAAACCTAGAGGGGCTGTTGTGATGTGCCGTTGTGTCACTTCTGACTTATAGCTAACTGTCTAAATTAGTAACCCTTAAAAGGTTCTATCTTCACCACCCCTGCGCAGCTCTTGAGAACTCAAGTACGGTGGTCTATATATTGTATTGTCTTCTTTTCCTGTTGCCTCCAGATTTTGCTAGCCTTTATTGTGTTTTCCAGAGTCTTGTCTTCTCATGAAGTGCCCAAAGTATGACACAGTTTGTCATTTTTGCTTCTAGGGAGAGTTCAGGCTTGATTTTATCTAGAATTCACTTTCTAGTGGCACATGGTATCCTTAATACTCTCCAGCAAATGATTTTTTCCATGTTAGCTTTCTTCATTGTCCAGCTTTCACATCTGTACATACTGAGAATACCATAGTGCATAAGTATATTTTCTAGTTCTTTCACATATGCTTTGCTAAATCTTCTTTTGATTGCTTGGCTGTAGGTCCCCATTAGGAATGAACTGAAGTACAGAACTTGTTTGACAATTTGGATTTCTTTATTGTCAACATTAAGGTTACATAATTTTTTGGTGGTAATGATTTTTGTCTTCATAGTCAACTGCAGTCCTGCTTCAGCACTTTCTTCTTTTTTTACTTTAACCAGGAATCAATTCACATAATTGTTGCTTTCTCTCAGTAACATATAATCTAGATAGGAGGTTGATGTTAAAGAGCCTTGTGGCGCAGTGGTTAAACTGCTGAACTACAGCTAAAACTGTGCTCATGACCCAGGGTTCAATCCCAGGTAGCTGACTCAAGGTGGACCTAGCCTTCTATCCTTCCGAGGTCAGTAAAATGAGTACCCAACTCGCTGGTGGGGGGGGGGAATGTGTAGCCTGCGTAATAAACTGCCCAGAGAGTGCTTGAAGCGCTATGGGGGGGGGGTATATAAGCAGCACGTTTTCTGCTTTGCTTTTGATGTAAATCTTCTTAAAGAAATATACTGGCCAGAATCTCATCGTGGATTTATGCTGGTGTAAGTAAAAAGGTTCAAATCATGATGGAAAATTGCTACCGATTAACAAGTGACTGGCACTGTTACACCCACGTAAATCTGCAACAGGATTCTGGCCATTAATTAAATACCAGATGCTGGCAAGGTTTTCCTTATCCGTCTTCCTGTGCTTTTGATCCAAATATTAAGCAGGTCTCTAACTCACTCAGCATTTCTACACCCTTTGTAGTAGACAGAGTGAGGGGCACACCATTTAGCTTGGTGCCAACCTTCCATTTTACTGATCTGCATGCCCGCTCACGCCTCCCACACACTTCATTTTGAAATGCACAGCCTTCAGCAGTACAAAGGTTGCAGGGAGAAGCAGCTGTGAGCATGAAAAAAAAAACACACCAAGCGCTTGAACTCTGAGATGAAGCTGCAGACGGAAAGCCATGGATGGAATTCTGGGTAGGTCAGAGAAAAGGGGGAAGCAAAACTTGCCATTATAAAAATGAAACATTACAGCTCCCATTAGGAGGAAAGGTCTTTGCGGCCGAAGAGACCACACACTGACCATCTGTACTTTTTATGCTCCGACAGAGCTTTCTGTACTACTTTCTGGTCTGGATTTTTATACTCCGTTTAAGCTGAAAGGAGGTGATTCTGTGATGGCAGAATGATGGTGATCATCATCTCAGAAGCGCAGAGCTGGAAGGGACCCTGTGGATCCCTAAGTCCAGCCCTTGTGAAGGAGCCATAGTGGGGAATCAAACTCCCAACCTCTGCCTAAACCACTGAGTTATCCAGCATCATGCTAAAGGGAAGAGACAAACCTCTTGTCACGGCAGATATAGAAATAAACACATACACACTGTATTTCAGTGGTTCTTAACCTTTGTTACTCGGATGTTTTTGAACTGCAACTCCCAGAAACCCCAGCCAGCACAGTTGGTGGTGAAGGCTTCTGGGAGTTGCAGTCCAAAACTCCTGAGTAACCCAAGGTTAAGAACCAGTGCTGTATTTAAAACAGCACAATGATGGTCCACTCTTGTCTTCTGACATGCAGGTGCTCAAGATGATCTGACCACCCGTGATCCACCAGAATTATTGTATCTGATCCCACTTCAGGGCAAAAAGAAGCACCTGCCTGGCTCAGCAGTACCTTATAAGAAATCAGGGTATAGCAAATAGGCCACAGTTACCTCTTCAACGTATTCTTTTGGTAAGGGAACTCCAGCGGTGACCTGCAAACAGAAAAAGCAGGGTATTAAAAGGTAAGAAACAATCGCCTTTGTGCTCCATTTTCCCTTTCCAAAAAAACCCTGCAAATTAAAGGACTTATTTCTTTCCAACCACACAGTTTGACACATTTCAGATGGGGGAAAACTATAGGGAGGTTGATTGAGGTGCAGCGGGAAAAGGGGAGGAAATTAAACTTGTGGCAGGCACTAAGAGACAGAGCCCTAGGATGGAAATTTATAAAAGACATGGATGGGAATTTATTCTGAATAACCCCTTACAGAACCTCTGAAACCTACGCAATGGGAAAAGGTTTTGGGAGGTTGCAAGCTCTGTAGCCAAGATTTTGATGGCACTCCAGGAATATATTTTGTTACTGGACTAAGGCAGGCTCATAACTGAATTACTGCTTTATGGGGAGTAATAACATGATTGGCATTATTGAGAAATCACCATCAGTGCAGGCTGTATGTAGAATCTTGGGTTTACATTCTTTATATGTATGTCAGTGTATTTGTTAGGACATCTGGTTTTATTCCCCCTTGCTTTGTTTTTTTTTTATTAAGCAAGTGTGTAAGTCTGAGTGTCAAACAGCATGGCATTTAACATACAGTAGGACTCCCTGATCCACGGGATCAGTATCAGTAGTTTCACTAATCCACAGTCTGAAAATATTAAAAGTTTTTAAAAAGCTAGAAAAAAGTATTTTCATGGTGTACTTACCAGAACTGGCCACTAGGGGCAGCCAGAGTCCATGCTATGTATTGTTGAAGAACACACAGCATGGATCCTGGCTCCCTCTAGAGGCCAGTTCCGGTAAATATGCCGTGCAATAATTTTTTCTGGATGTTTTTCTTTTATCATGCTATGCATAACATTCACTATTATCGAAAGTTTTCAGCGTCCATGGGGGTGCCTTGGAACCAATCCCCCACAGATCTATGGGGGTCAAACTGTAATTAGGTAAAGGTAAAGGTTCCCCTTGACAATTTTTGTCCAGTCGTGTTCAACTCTAGGGGGCGGTGCTCATCCCTGTTTCCAAGCCATAGAGCCAGCATTTTTGTCCGAAGACAATCTTCCGTGGTCACATGGCCAGTGCGACTTAGACACGGAACGCTGTTACCTTCCCACCAAGGTGGTCCCTATTTATCTACTCGCATTTACATGCTTTCGAACCGCTAGGTTGGCGGGAGCTGGGACAAGCGACGGGCGCTCACTCCGTTGCGTGGATTCGATCTTTCGACTGCTGGTCTTCTGACCCTGCAGCACAGGCTTCTGCGGTTTAGCCTGCAGAGCCACCACGTCCCTTCTAAACTGTAATTAAGCAAGCAACAATTGTTTCACTCTTGCATATCTACAGAGACCAGTTTATGGCCTCTATGGATGCACCACTACATTTTAGAAAATGGTCTGGAGTAGAGATGGACATGAACCCCGATTCAGAGGTTTGTGCCATGTGTTCCCTTCCACCACCTCCTAACCCAATGACCCATTCACCAGTTGGAGTGAGCGCCTCTCCTCCTTTGACCCCTTCTCGGCAAGAACATGGGCTGGCCTGTCGTGCCTCCTTGTCGGAGTGGGCGATCAGCAAAGGAGGTGGTGCAGGGAAGCCCATGCTCCTGCCAGAGACTGATCAAAGAGTCAAAAAGGAAGAAGAGAGGAGAGCACACTGGCTGGTAAGTGAGGGATGCAGCTGGGGAGGACGGATAAGGGAATCAGCACAAACCTCCGAAATCAGTTCATCTCCATCTCTTGTCTGGAGATCAAGAATGGAGATACACTGGAATGAGAAGCCAGAAATGGAGTGCAGATTTGCATTTTTGGGACAACAGTTCCCAGAATTCCCAGGCATCAGGGCCACTGACTGTTCTAGGAGTTGTAGTTCACACACACAAATTTGTGCACCTTTATAGGTATCACCAAAAGATCTGTGAACAAGGCAAGGTGGATAAGTCCTATGGCTCCCCCTACAACAGGCTATGCCAACATCTACTGTCTTTTTAAAAAAATGGACTCGCATTAATCTGAGCTCTTTTTAAACTGAGCAAAGGACATTCTGCCCATCACTAAATAGCCACTTTTGTCTAGTCAGCAGAAAGAAAGCAGGGAAAAAAGAAAGGCAGGAAGAAAGATTTGTTACAAAGCATTCAGATCTCTTTGAACTCAGAACATAAAAAGGGAATTTCCATCTCTGGATGTAAATGTTCATCCACAAGGCCCATTCAAAATTAAAGCATAAATCCAATTACTTGTCCCATCTAAAGGAAATCCTCCGAACCAATTGCTGAACGGTGAGTGAATGCTCATATAAATGCTCTTAATTCAACAGGTCTGCTCTAGTTGGGATTAGCAGTTGGATTTATGCTTCACTCACTAATTTAAAAAAAATCAAACGTGTCTGCCTCATTTCAAAAGGGTTGCTAACCTGCCTTTAGGAAAAACCTGTTCAGGAAAAACACAAGCCCCTGCATCTAAAAAAAATTGTTTCGGTGAGGGTGGAAAGAGAGGGAAGTGGAATTAATGAAGCAAGAAGCAATCTGCAATATATATTGCACGCAGATTGCAGAAAGCAGAGTTTCTGAAAATTCAATTAGTTCTTCACTTTCATTCCTGCCCTGTCTTTCACCTCCGGGGGAAAACGACTGTCTGCCTGGTAACAGAAATGTATTAGCTTTTGAACTCGAGACTGCAGGAAGGATAACAGGGCTATTTTGCACCAAAGCTGAGCAAGGGCGTAGAAATATTTAACGGACTATGTAGCAGGTTTAGGAGGAAAGATTAATCTCTTGCTTAGACTGCAAAACCAAGGATTTTGTGCACAGATTAGAATTGCTGAGTTCCTGGAAGAGAGTTTTGCTACTGTCCTTTCTGTTTCTTCTGTGTTCTTTAAACATAGAAACTGGTCAGGCCATCACCAGCAATATAAACTGAATTCATCAAAGGAAAATCCCTGCAAGAAAGCATATAAACACTAGCCTTCTTCCACACGTGATACTCAACTCTTCTTGTTGCATATCTAGATTTTCTTCTCAGCTTTTTCTTTCCCATAATGATGATTTTTTGATGTTGAGCTTCAGACAATTTTTGGCGCTCTCCTGTTTCACCCTTATTAATAGGTTCTTTAATTCCTCCTCACTTTCTGGCATCAGAGTGGTATCATCTGCATATCGGAGGTTGTTGATATTTCTTCTGGCAATCTTGATTCCACCTTGGGATTCCTCCAGTCCAGCCTTCCGCATGATGTATTCTGCATATAAGTTGAATAAGCTGGGGGACAATATACAGCCATGTCGTACTCCTTTCCCAATTTTGAACCAATCAGTTGTTCCGTATCCGGTTCTAACTGTTGCTTCCTGTCCCACATATAGGTTTCTCAGGAGATGGATAAGGTGGTCAGGCACGCCCATTTCTTTAAGGACTTGCCATAGTATGCTGTAGTCCACACAGTCAAAGGCTTTTGCGTAGTCAATGAAGCAGAAGTAGATGTTTTTCTGGAATTCTCTGGCTTTCTCCATAATCCAGTGCACGTTGGCAATTTGGTCTCGGGTTCCTTTGCCCCTTCAAAATCCAGCTTGTACTTCTGGGAGTTCTCGATCCATATACTGCTGAAGCCTACCTTGGAGGATTTTGAGCATAACCTTCCAGCATGTGAAATGAGTGCAATTGTACGGTAGTTGGAGCATTCTTTGGCACTGCCCTTCTTTGGGATTGGGATGTAGACTGATCTTTTCCAATACTCTGGTCACTGCTGAGTTTTCCAAACTTCCTGGTATATTGAGTGTAGCACCTTAACCACATCATCTTTTAAGATTTTAAATAGTTCCACTGGAATGCAATCACCTCCTGGCCTTGTTGTTAGCCATGCTTTCTAAGGGCCATTTGACTTCACTCTCCAGGATGTCTGGCTCAAGGTCAGCAACCACACTATCTGGGTTGTCCGGGGCATCCAGATATTTCTGGTATTATTCCTCTGTGTATTTTTGCCACCTCTTCTTGATGTTTTCTGCTTCTGTGAGGTCCCTCCCATTTTTGTCCTTTATAATGTCCATCTTTTGGCACGAAATGTTCCTTTAATATCTCCAATTTTCTTGAACAGATCTCTGTTTTTCCCTTTCTATTATTTTCCTCTATTTCTTTGCACAGTTCATTTAAGAGGGCCCTCTTTTCTCTCCTTGCTATTCTTTGGAAGTCTGCATTCAGTTTTCTGTAACTTTCCCTATCTCCTTTGCATTTTGTTTCCCTTCTCTTCTCTGCTATTTCTAAGGCCTCGTTGGACAGCCACTTTGCTTTCTTGCATTTCCTTTTGGGGGGGATGGTTTTCGTTGCTGCCTCCTGTACAATGTTACGGGCCTCCATCCAAAGTTCTTCAGGCACTCTGTCCACCAAATCTAGTTCCTTAAATCTGTTCTTCATTTCCACTGTGTATTCATATGGGATTTGCTTTAGATTATACCTGACTAGCCCCATGGTTTTTCCTACTTTCTTCAGTTTAAGCTTGAATTTTGCTATAAGAAGCTGATGATCAGAGCCAGAAACAGCTTCAGGTCTTGTTTTTGCTGACTGTACAGAGCTTCTCCACTTTGGCTGCAGAGAATATAATCAATCTGATTTCGATATTGCCCATCTGGTGATGTCCATGTATAGAGTCGCCTCTTGGATTGTTGGAAAAGAGTGTTTGTGATGACCAGCTTGTTCTCTTGACAAAACTCTATTAGCCTTTGCCCTGCTTCATTCTGAACTCCAAGGCCAAACTTACCTGTTTTTCCTTTTATCTCTTGACTCCCTACTTTAGCATTCCAATCCCCTAGAATGAGAAGAACATCTTTCTTTGGTGTCAGTTCTAGAAGGTGTTGTAAGTCTTCATAGAACTGGTCAATTTCAGCCTCTTCAGCATCGATGGCTGGTGCATAAACGTGGATTACTACGTTTAGTCAGAACTCTCCACTATGACCTGTCCGTCTTAGGTGTCCCTGCATGGCATAGCCAATAGTTTCTCTGAATTACTCAAGCCCCTTCGCCATGACAAGGCAGCAATCCGTGAAGGGGCAAGATGAGGCCTAACCAGTGCCGAATAGAGGGAACAAGTACCTCGCAAGATCTGGAGATTATATATCCCATCGTCTACCTGTGTGTTTGGTATTTTTCCCCTCAGTGAAGTACTTTGCACTTATCCCTGCTGAATTTCATTCTCTTGTTCTCAGTCCAGTGCTCAGGCCTATTTAGATCACCTTGAATTTTGTTTCAGTCTTCCAGGATATTGGCTATTCCACCCATTTCTAAAGGTAAAAGGTAAAGGTTCCCCTTGACAATTTTTGTCCAGTCGTGTCCGACTCTAGGGGGCGGCGCTCATCCCGCTCTTCAAGCCACAGAGTCAGCATTTTGCCCGAAGACAATCTTTCCGTGGTCACATGGCCAGTGCGACTTAGACACGGAACGCTGTTACCTTCCCACCGAGGTGGTCCCTATTTATCTACTCGCATTTGCATGCTTTCGAACTGCTAGGTTGGCAGGAGCTGGGACAAGCGACGGCCGCTCACTCTGTCGCATGGATTCGATCTTACGACTGCTGGTCTTCTGACCCTGTAGCACAGGCTTCTGCGGTTTAGCCCACAGCGCCACCATGTCCCTCACAGCGCCACCACGTCCCTCACAGCGCCACCACGTCCCATTTCTATGTCATCTGCAAATCTGATTAGCATTCCCTGCACCTCCTGATCCAGGTAATTAATAACAATGTTGAAGAGCAGAGGGCTCAAGACTGAGCCCTGGGGTACCCCACTTGTTCCTTCCACCCAGTTCAGCATGATATACCAAGGGAAGGGAATGGGAAAAATGATCAGAACATGCAATGCTAATTGACAGCAACTTCCCTTCATAAAAGTGACCATCACCATGATTACATAGTGAGAGAAACTACTTTCTCAGTTTTAAGGAAGACATAACCTAGAGGGAATTTTTAAAAGTTCATTAAGAAAAAGAATCAGCAATTTGATTGGGTGTCAAAGTATGGGCAGAGAATATTTTGGAGGAAGGGGAAGATGGAGGGCTGAGGAGAGATGAACTTGGATGAACTCTCATGCAGTAGGAAAAGCTACCCAGGAAGACCTCATATCTTCATCTCTAAAGGGCAGACCGGACAGGCATGTCACACAGGTAACAACATGCACAGAACTGGGCTTGACTGGATGATCCTTCAAGAGCTGGGGCTTTGACTTAACCAATATCTTTAATCACCAGGGACAGTACTCACTATGGGCCCTCCACCATGCATTTTCAGAGCTCGGACAGTGGCCACCAGCACCACCACGTGGGGCTGCAGGCCAGAATAGCGACACTTGACGTTAAAGAATTTTTCCATGCCAATATCTGCTCCAAAACCAGCTTCTGTCACTATAAACATAAAAGAGAAGAAAAGAGTTCACCCACAGGATTATTATTGTTACTGTTGTTACTATTCTGACCTTTTTTCTACCTTATCTAACATCAACTGGGTTCACACATCAGATTTTAATCTACTTAATTCCAGCTTGTTCTTGGGTCCAAATCATTCTTGCAAACAAACCATGGTTTGCTAAGTCGGCTGCCAACCACAGTAAGAAGCCATAGCTTGTTCTTGGTTTGTGAAATTCAACTTATTTGAACCATGGTTTCTTGCTAATGTCTGAACCCCAGAACTGAGGTTTGCCCTGTCTTGCTGTTCTAGCTGCTCCCCCTGAAACAGAAACAAATAAAAAGGGCAGGAGAGAAACAGAAAACAAATGGAGAAGAATAAATTTGTTGGTTTGGTCAACTAGAGGAAAATTAACACCACTGACAGTCACATTTGTTGAAAAACTGCCTGACTTTGTGTTTGCATGGGAAGTGATTAACTGATTTCTTTTTTTTTAAAGTCAGTTTCCGGGATTTTTCCCTTCCTTGGTGCCACTTTGTAAACAGTAGTGCGCTCAAGAGGGCATCCTGTAGACCATCTTGACTGCTGCCACTGGATTGTCAACATTCAGACTGCCCTTTTTTCCTGTAAAGCTTGCCATCCTTTTTCCAGCTAGCAATGCACGCATGATACTAGACAGCCATATCAGGTCATTTCCAGGCCTTTTCTATCATGGATACAGAAGCCCAATATCCCAAAAGTGACAAACTGGAGGGATTTTTATTTTTATTTTTTTAAGAAATGACTTGAAGCCAGCAGCCTTTGCTACATCTTGTGGTGGTGCACCCCATGAAGACAGCATGATGGAAAAAAGACTTACCAACAAAGCCTTCCTTGCCTACAAGCTTCAGGGCGATCTTGTCTGCCAAGATGGAGGAGTTCCCATGCGCGATGTTGGCAAATGGACCAGCATGGATGAACACTGGGTTGCCCTGAGAGAGGAAAGCAACAACAGAAATACAAAGACAGGTAAGTGGACATTTTGCAATCTGGAATGGCAGAAACCTCTATACGTTTACTTGGGAGCATGTTTTCACAGAATCATAGAAAAATGAAGTTGGAAGGGGCCTACAAGGTCATCAAGTCCAACCCCCTGCTCAATGCCAGAATATCATCAAAGCAGATCTGCCAGGTGATTATCTAAGTTTTTCTTGAATGTCTCCAGTGTTGGAGCACTCACCGACTCTCAAGTTAACTGGTTCCACTGTCGTACTGCTCTAACAGTTAGGACATTTTTCCTGATATTCAACTGAAATCTGGCTTTCTTTAACTTGAGCCCATTGTTGCATGTCCTGCTCTCTGGGATGAGCGAGAACAGATCCTGCCCCTCCTGTGGATGACAGCCTTTTAAATATTTTAAAAGTGCTATCATATCACCCTTCAGGCTTTTTTAATCAAGGCGAAACATGCCCAGTTCTTTCAGCCTTTCCTCATAAGGCTTGGTTTCCAGACCCCTGATCATCCTTGTCGGCCTTCTCTGAACTTGTTTGAATGGACTCAAACATGCAGAAGGCTGTAAAACCTTACATTTTTGAAGGAGACAAAAATGCAGCTCTGTTAAAAAGAAAAAAAAATTAATTGGAGAGGAGAGCAGAGACCACTGATTCCTGGAAAGACAATCAGTGAAAGCTAGAAGTGGTCTCCCTTCCGTGGCATTCATAGCACAATGACCATCTTTGTTTTCAAAAGCTGCCTTTCAGAATGCAGAGAAGCATCTTGTTGGACAGAAACATAGCGCGTATATAACTGATATGGGCTCAAAGGATAAGAAAGGGCACTTCTGTTGAGTCTTAAGAAAAATTAAGAAAGAACGTCCAGAGAGTAAGGGCTGTCAGGAAGTGGAACAACCTCCACATAATTGGAGAGTTTTGAACAGATGGTGGATGGCCCTCTGTCAAAGATGCTTCAGCTGCAGATAGCCTGCATCTGCCTGGAGCTGATCTCAATGACTCTTAAGGTACCTTCCAACTCCAAAAACTCCTAACATTCAGTTCATTTCTAGCTGGCAAAGAGATAACCCCGGCTGCAATTCTCTTTATTTTCTGGCTAGGAACAGATTGAATGTCACAAATCTTCTTGTGCTAAGCAACAGGAATTCAGTTTACAGCAACAACTGTAATAAGCGGCTTTTTCGTAGTGCTCATAATTACTGGACTCCAAACGGAAATTCTCAAAATTTTAGATAACAGGTAGGGGGACACAAAATGTGAAAACATTTGAGCACATTGAAAACAGATCATATTTGGGTCGCTGTTCTGATTTTCAGGCAAAAGTGTTAGAATGCATGCTCACCTCCAAGGTCTGCATGAGGTTTGGCTTAATAGCATCTTTCATCAAAACCGCCAGGGCTCCGCTCACTCCCTAAGGGAATCGATAGGAAGAGTCACCTGAGTGGTCCATTCTCACCCACTTCTTAAGGTTTTCGACATTTCAAGACCAATAAGCTAACCATCATTCCACTTTTCACCAGCTTGACCAACTTTTCAATCTGCCAGACTTTATATAGAAACAGATGGTAAATACAGATGGGCACCTGCTAGATCACATTTGGAGATCAATTTGTTTCACATGTTCATTACTCCAAATTGCACCACCAGGAATTAGGAACAAGCCAGTTTCACTCATTCATGGGTGTTTCCACCAACCCACCCTTAACATGAAAGAACCTGGGAAAGATTTGGTCCTCCAAATATTGTAATTGTGCAGCTTTTCCAACACACTTTGCCCCTGTTCCTGCTGGTTAAGGCTGGTGGGAGATGCACCCCAGCAACATCTGGAGGGCTACATGTCCTTCGCCCCAGCTCTAGAGCAGACCTGGGCAAAATGTGGCCCTCCAGATGTTGCTGAACTGCAACTCCCATCCATCCTAGCACAAACAGCCAATAGTGAGGAGTGTTGGGATTTGCAGTTCAGCAACATCTGGAGGGCTGAACTGTGCCCAGGTCTGCTCTAGAGTCTTTGGGGTCCACCCAAGACATTCAAATGCACCAAGTTACAGTGCACATTTGGGATCTCTAAAATATAACACAGACCAGGTATGCTTTAAATCACTGATTCCAAACGTTGGGTCCCCCCAGATGTTCTTGGACGATAACTCCCAGAAATCCTAGCTGGCACCGCTCGTGGTGAAGGCTTCTGGGAGATTTACTCCAAGAACATCTAGGAATCCACGGCTGGGAATCATTGCTTTAAATAATTCTCAGTATGTCGCCTTAATATCATCCTTTCCGTAATGTCTTTCTGTATCATGCAATGTCCAGTCAACTCTGATTTCTTCACACAAATCTTAGCAACCCGCAGGCACTGGTGGGTGTGCCAGCAACTGGGCAGAGGCATGCACAATGATCAACACACTCCTGCCATGGGGAGATGGCCCATAATCTCAGGAAGTTTAGGCAAATGAGCGTACCAGGTCACTATCACTCTTGCATTCTAATATAGACAAATATAAGCCGATTTTAAAAACCTGCAGTTTTGCTTCTCCTAGCTGGCTTTGGCCAATTCAGAACTCTTAGACTTCCTAAAGGAGCAATCCAGTGAAGTAATATAGAATTAATTAAATACAGAAACCAGAATCCTGTCAGGACTTGTGGAGTGAGAAACCCTGAGGGAAGACCATTCTACACCATCTCCAGGTCGCAGCGGTGTGGACCACAGATCACCAAACTGAAAGCAACAGGGTTGTGTCAGGGCCGGCCCGCTTGTTAGCCAGAGCAGAGTGGGTCCCTTCGGTGGCAGAGTGCTGGGCTGCTAATGAAACTGACACTGCCATCCATTGAAGACCACCTTAAATGGCCATCTGCCCAATGCCATAAAATGGGCTCTCCCTGACCAGCTAACAGGACAGTGTCTGGCTTCGGTCTCCTTTGGGCCAAAATATTACAGCCGGAGTGGCACAGCCATTATTTTTTTGGCCACTCTCTGATCATGAGAGGAGTTTTGGAACCATAAGGCTCCTATAACCAATAATCTTAGACCAAGAGCATATTCATTCCTCAGATCAGGATTAGGGCCAACGCACCAGATCTTCAGTAGTAATGGGAACACCTTTTTTGCTGGAAGCGACCACCATTTTACTCAGGCGCTGCCTCATGTCCTCCAGACTGGTTGTGAGAGCCAGGACTGCCATGATCTCACTGGCCACCGTGATATCAAACTGCGCCTGAGGAATGAGGAGAAAGAGAAAAGGGTCAAAAGGAATTTTCTATTAATACAAGTACTGACACCTCAAGAATTTGGACTTCACTTGCCGTCACACAAACTCCTAAATATGATTTCTCAAAAATAAAGGTGTTTTTAAAAAAAAAAAAAAAAACTAAAAAGGCCCCTATAGTGAATTTTTCGAAATTAAAATATTGAATTTTTTTTGGAAAAGGGGGGCTCCCAACCATAGAACATGGCCAAATTACTCCCCAACAAGGGGACTTTTTTTGAACAACCACCAAATGTTTTAAGGCTTAAAAAACTTTACGGCAGAATGAGTAAAGCCTTCCTGTTTTTTCAAAAGGGTAAAAAAGTCTCAGAGGGAGGAAAAGAGTAAAGATACCAACCGTGCGCATTAACCCCTTCTCAGTCGGAGCCTGGCCGATGGTAATCTTACGCAGAAACCTGTCGTTTGTGTCTATCACTGCAGGAGAGAGAAGCAGGGAGAGAATGTTTTCTTTTTCCTGGATGCAGTACTTTGCACTTATCCGGGCTCAATTGTTTTCAGCCCAGGGGCTCAAGCCTATCTAGATCATTTTGAACTGTGTTTGTCTTCCAGGGTATTAGCACTTCCACCCAATTTTGAATTTTCCAGTCAATTCTAAATGTTCGAATCAGGAGCAGGGGAGAGGCGGACCTCCAAATGTTTTGGAATTTTATTCCCACTTGCCTGGGTTTAGGTATCAGCTGCAGAGCCAGAGGTTGGGAATTCAGTTCCCTGTTGTACCCCCTGGGAGAACAGCTGGCCTGTGTAGCCTTGGGCAAGCTGCACAGTCCCAGAGCACCCTCTTCACTTCTCAACACCATCAACTATTCTTAAGGATTTGGAAAAAAAAGAAAGAAAGAAATGTAGCACCACTAAAGGGTGGGCAGTCTTTCAATTAACTTCCCTTCTGAAGGTTGTTGTGGGTTTTCTTAAGGTTTTTCTTCCTAACATTTCACCAGTCTCTGTGGCCCGGATCTTCAGAGGACAGGAGTCAGAACTCTTGTCTGTGCTCTGATGCAGTTTGTTGGATAGTTGAGTATTTAGAGCTGTGGGATCAGCTTTTGTCCTTTTCAGAAGATTGGGTGATTACGGTGATCAGCATGTTTTTGTTGTGGGTGTATTGTTGCGATAAGCACTCTATCCACCCACCCTTGTGGCTGGATAGAGTTCGTTGACAAGGACCAGTGATCACTGCACTCAAAAGACCAGCTAACGACACCCATCAATCACAGTGATAGATCATCTCTCCCCCTTATCACAACTATATACCAACAACAAAAACACACCACAATCACCCACAGCCCGGAAAACCCATAATAACTATTGGATCCCGGCCGTGAAAGCGTTCTAAAATTTAAACTTATTTTTCAACTAACAAACCTCAATTGTAACAACTTTTACAGCACCTACCCACTACACTGAAAAAAACTTTATAAAAACCAAAAATGTCAGTTAGCTTTAAACCATACTCTTGCCTTTCACCCTGCCTGATAGTCTGTTAAGAAACCTGAAATATGGCTTTTGGTCCCACAGAGACTGACCACCTACCACCCTTTATGGAAAAAAGATCCATAGTTTCTAAAATATATGGCTCTCTAGGCAAAGCTGCCAAAATGGTCAATAAATCAGGGCTTTTAAAGCATCTAGAAATAAAAGAAAATATCAGTACAGTTTGAAAGTATGAGTGAACATTGTCTTTTTTAAAATGTAAAATGGAAAGGGCTGGGGGGGGAACACGGGTTCAAATCCTGACCAAATAAAGAGGCTTGTTAGCTGTCTTCCTCTTGTACAAGCCTAACCTGGAGGCTTAAATTATTAACAGAACATGGAAGAGAACAATGAATTTATTTATTTATTTATTTATTTATTTATTTATTTATTTATTTATTTATTTATTTATTTATTTATTTATTTATTTATTTATTTAAATTTAATTTATACCCCGCCCATCTGGCCTAAAAGGCCACTCTAGGCGGCTAGAGTGAACAATGAACAATGCTGAATTAATTATGATGAACAAGGGGAAGGTTTCCACCCTCTTCTGTAATACAAGCACTCGAGGTGACCCAACAAAACTGTTTAGAAATAGAGGCAGGAGAAACCAAGAGCAAGCTCCTCTTTACCCAGTAAGAAATTAATTTGTGAAGCTCATGGTGAGGAGACGGAGTCCATCTAGGCCATTAGCCTAGATGACCAAAGGGGATTTGACCAGGGGGACCGGCCCATCAAGAGCTGTCTGGAATTTTGCGTCAGTAACTCAAATGAACCTTTCAAAATGTAAGCTAAAACCCGGAGCAGACTCACTTCTCCACTGGCTTCAGAGCCACCAGCTTCTCCACCTAAGAGTCCCCTTCCAAAAGCTTACCTCCTGTCACCCAACCAAATGTTGACCCGCAAGTAGACAGATGCAGTTTAGAGGATGTAGGCAGGAAAGGGCTTAGTAAGAATTTTACTTCTGTCTAAACTTCTAGCCATGTTCCCACACACATGCCAATACAACCTCCTTTGAACCCCTCCTCAACAATTTCTCATTTCCAACTCTGCAGGTTATTTATTTCTCCATTACCTCTTTGCCATGTTATGCTGTCCGGATCAATATCCAATCTCACAAATTTGTTTATCTCATCATTCGTCAAAGCCCCCGGGTCAGTTTTCTTAATATTTAGTCTCTGAGGAGGAAGGGAGAGAAATAAGAACACAGGCCGTTGCAAGAAACAAGTCTTTAAGGAAGTTCATTATTTGAAATAATCATTATAGAAGCAAAATAAAGGAAGAGAACAATGTTTAGTTTTAAAATATTGCCTTTTAATGATGTAGGGTTATTTCTGAGAAGATGGGTTAAAATAGTTTAAATAAATAAATGATAAATGAATAGGCTGAATCTGAAACCTGCTAGGAACTGTCAGAAGGGCTGGCCCTACAATTAGGCTAATTGAAGCCATCACTTCAGGCAGCAAACGCTGGGAGGTGGCAGGTGTGGACAGCGGGAGAAGTTAACCATATGCCTTGCCTCATGCCCCCTAAGCTAGTTTTTTTGCTTTTGGGCACAACGGAGAATAAAATCCCACCACTGTGACTGAAACAAGATTCAAATGTCAGTCAGCATGACTTGTGCACAAGTGGAAGTCAAAGGGAGCCATCTTGTTCTTCACACTGGGCAGCAAACTGTCTTTAACCAGCCCTGAAGTATTTTAATGCCTCCCGTGAAGTACCGTATTTTTCCGTGTATAAGACTATACTTTTGTCTAAAATCTTTAAACTAAAAATTGAGGGCCGTCTTATACACGGAAGTAAGCTGCAGAGAGAACAAAAAAAAGTGGAGGGGAAAGCAGGGATCAAAGCGATTCTGCAGCACTTTTATCCCTTTCCCCCTACACGTGCTAAGCCCCACTCAGATTTCTTAATTTTGGATTAGAAAAGTGGGGGGTGTCTTATACATGGTGGCGTCTTATACACAGAAAAATAAGATAAATGGCAGTTTTTTTAAATGGAATTTGACATGCAAAAGGGCCAACAAACATTAGTTTCCTACCCTGTTTCTTCCCTGGCCTATTTCTTTAAAACCTGACTGATAGAAAAGGATTTTGAACCTGCTGACATACATTACAGAATGTATGACTGGGAGACTAGTAGCATATACCAAATTCTGTAGTTTGAACAGAATTCAGAACAGACAAGTGGGGCATGAGGGACAACTTCGTGCCTACAGTCCTTGAAAGAATGGCTGCAGGAAAGCAGCTGCAAACTCACCTGCAACCTCTGAATCTGGACGTCAGAAAACTTCCTGGTGCCATCGACTGAAGGGACCAAGCGAGAATAAAGAGCCTTAAATAGCAAGAGACAGAGTTAGCAGCTGCAGGGGACCCAACGCGTCTCAGTTAAATTCCCGATGCGTAAAGACCCATCCAGGGGTGGGCGAGGAGCTGCATTGTGTTACCTGATCAGTCTGTGTTGCCTCATGGAAAATCCGGGCATCGATGGCAGCAGCCACCAGATTATTGGCTGCCGTAATAGCATGGAAGTCACCGGTAAGATGCAGATTAAACTGCAGACAAGAGAGAGAGAAAAGGTAGTGGGTTTGGGAACATCTCAACCATCATTACAGTCCCTCTGGCCAATGTTTTTAAAGTACCAGACAACGAACCCTATAAATTTCAGTCCCGCTGAGCAGGGCTCTGCCCCTGGTGTATGTAACTTGACCGGGGCCAAAGGGTCTGAAAACGGTCATAACGGGTGCATGGAGGAGGAGGAGGAAAAGCCCTAAATGGAGCGGGGAAGAGTCTTGTGTGCAGGCACACATCTTGGGGGGGGGGAACCTTGGTCTCAGAACATGACTTAGAAGCACAGAGAAATATACAAAGCGCAGGGTTCCTGAAGATAGAAAATTGATTTGTGATACGTGAGAGACAAGCACTTTGTCTAAAAGACCCCCTGCACAGACATCCTTTAGCAAAACTTCCTGGAAAACAAGCTTCACACACACACAAAAAACCCCTTCCTCTCCCACTCCAACCTCTCTCCAGCTTAAGAGACGCCACCTCCAGCTTGCTTTCAAATGCATGAGCTGTCTGACAAGGTAACCATTTCAACAAACGATCTGATGAATCGGATCAAACGTCCACCGAGGACAGAGATGTGGCCTTAATGTGTATCGGCTGCAGACGTTTTGCGCTGTAACCTTCAACTGGCGAGCAGACCAATCAAAAAGCTATTTAAAACCCAGGAACCTGTTGCACGCATGGAAACTATTCTCTTGGAATATGTTACTTGCTCCGAAGTGGAAGGTGCACAATCTTGTGCTGTGCTTTGCATGAATGAAAGTACAATGATGGAGCAGGCATAACAGAACAAGGTGGGCTGTAGAGGCTTGCTAGAGAAAATGTCCCAACTGGTAAGAACTCACTCTTCTCCCCATCGGCTTTGCCCTGGCCTCTTTTCCAATTTCTGTCCCAAATTAATATGCAAACTGGAAGACCGTTCTGCTTCAGACGGCACCCTTCCTGCATTCTTGCGGCACTGTTCTGGGCTCAAAAGTGGCATGCAAAAATTAAAAGAGTAGGGGAAACTGCTTGCAAAAATAAATGAGGCCAATGGACTTACAATTAAATACATGAGAAACTGAC
The DNA here is from genome assembly GCF_051106095.1 of Pogona vitticeps. Classification (NCBI taxonomy): domain Eukaryota; kingdom Metazoa; phylum Chordata; class Lepidosauria; order Squamata; family Agamidae; genus Pogona; species Pogona vitticeps. Next base: position 346,039,823 of record NC_135783.1, read on the forward strand.
ATACAGAAATTGGATGGGTTTGCCCATCCCTGACGGTATGCATATAAAAACGGGGAGCTACTGGGCACAAGCAGAGCACAGAGGCTCCATGCACTGTAGAATGAGATTCTGGTATTCTGGAACAGCTTCCTTCCAACCTGACACCATCCACATATTGCTACACTACAACTCACAGCCATGGCTGGCCGGTCACAAAGGGAACTGTAAGCCTGTGCGACGTATGTAGAATGCGAGGTCAAGGAACAAGAGATTATTTTGGAACAAGAGGCCAGTGCATGGAACAGAAGCATTCAGGATCAATCTTTTACACAGCAGGAATTGCATCTGGTTTAGGGATAGCATTACCTCTTCCATAGGAATCACTTGAGAATAGCCACCTCCAGCAGCACCACCTATAAAGCAACAGTAAATATAAAGGATGTTTTCTATCTTCTTGTGAGAAAGCTTGGGTTGTCTCACCGTTCCCTAGGGAATGTTCTAAGCTCTGCACTGAGAATCCTTAGCAGTTCAACACTTTAAAATAAACCAGCCTTCCTTAATGGGGATCAGCCACACTCTAAGATTTCCCTCGAAAATTTCCCGTATCCTATTAACACTGATGAAAGCAGATGACATATTTTTCCATATCTGCACAAGTGATACTATATGATATGAAAACTTTAAGCTAAACTGTGACTAATAGGTGGAACTGTCTTCCCAGAATTCTGCGATGGTGCTATTTTTTTTTTTCTGCAATCGTGCTTTTTTTTCCAATGGTGTGTATATATACTTTAACCTGCCCATGTCTGTTTAACTTGTACGACTCCCTCGGTAACGGCTGCCAGAAATCAGCAAAATTAAAAGGGCAAAACTGCTTCCTGCTGCATGATCAGAGGGGACCTGGGTGAACGTTTTTCCATAAGAACAGAAATTAAGCGCTACCTATACATGGAAACAGAAGGTATCAGGGAACCATTGAAACTAAACCCAACTCTTCGGTCCATTAGTTCCCCAAGGCCAAGAAGGTGGGCCCCAGTCCTAGTGCAATTCAGGAAAAAAATTGACTATTCCATTATTCCAACTGTAATGAACTAAAGCCTAATGAGATTTCACCCCCCTAATGTATTATTGGTTGTTGTTTTTTCTGGAGGCCTCCAGAAACAATAGTTTTAGCATTGAGGGTGTTGCACAAAACCCTAACAACTTCCCTTGACAAGAATTTCCATTAAATTTAATTCTTTGCTATTTGGAACCATTTTTGCATCTCCCGTCTGACTCCCCAGCTTGCCAAGCTGTTCACCCCAGCCAAAATCCAATGTTGTGCTAACACTCCTGAGCTAGCACGAGGAGCCTATCATCCCCCTCTCCCTCCAGTCCTTTATGCTCTCAAAAATTTGCTCCAGGGATGAGAGCGATCTTCCTCAACCCCACCCCAGGGAGCCCCACTGAAGAAAAACGTCCTGTCAGCAGAAGAAGCTTCCTGGATCCTTTCCTGACGCTGGGATATAGGAATTAAGAACTGGATCACACCATGGAAAACCATTTTTTAAATCTAGTCAAATGGTTCCCAACCTTAGGTCCTCAGAGGTCCTTGGACTCAAGCTCCCAGAAACCTTCACAGCTAGCTGTGCCAGCCAGGATTTCTGGGAGTTGTAGTCCAAGAATATCTGGGGACTTAAGACAGGGAAGCACTGATTTTAGTCCATAGTGGCTTATTCTGTCTGCCTGGTCTCTGGACCTTTTAAGTGGTGTTGCCGGACACTGAAACAGAGACATCTACAGGCAAAATGTTATGCTCTACTCCCAAGCCACAGTCGTTCCCCTTGGTAGGAAGACTTTTTATTCCTTACCTTTAATTCCAAACGTAGGTCCTTGGGAAGGCTGCCGAACGCAGGCAAACGCATTCTGGCCAAGGTAGGCTCCCAGGGCTTGAACAAGTCCTACTGTTGTGGTACTCTTCCCCTCTCCAAGGGGTGTGGGTGTTATACTTCAAAAAAGGAAAAGGAAAAAAAGTATAGATTTTGGAGGACCTCCATCTCCTTAATACAAAGCAACTGGGCTATAAATAAGGCATCTTCTAACATGATACCCCATGCACAGATACTCAAGGAACAGCTGGACAGCTCAGTAGTTTAGGTATCTGGTTGCAGAACCAGAGGCTGGGAGTTCGATTCCCCAGTGCACCTCCTATGAGTAGAGTTGGCAATGTTGCGCTATTCCACTTCTCCAAACCTGTTTTAAGTTCTGGCTTTAAGTAACAGGTTTGCTCCCCTAGGTGAGCAGATGATGACGACTGGCTATTTTGAAGCCAGGAAAATAAAGTGGCAGGGGCAGCCCCCACATGACAGGAAATTGCCCACTGCCAAGATCAGTTGGCTGTCACCTCTCGGGGGCTCAGGCAGGAATCACTCCCAGCCTTGCCTGGAATATGCAAGGGTTAAACCCAGAACCTTCTGCATGGCAAGACATTCTATCACCAAGCAATATAATTTCTGCTGCAGGAGGGGAAAGGCTGTACACGGATGTAACTTTTCTTTGTTTTTCACCAAGAGGCTGAGAGCAATTCTGACTTGCAAGACTGTTCTTTGCTCACTCTTGGAACTCCCTGTCTATGAATCATGTTACCCGATGCTTGCTGTACTTTCCTTTTGTTCAATTTTTTAAAAAAATCTCCTTTTCTGACAAGCGTGTATTCAAAGTTAGTAAGAAATTAGTTTCTTCCTGATGCATTTTAGTCTTGATCAGCTCTCCTCTTCTCTCACAGGGACGTTCAAATCTCGCCTCCCCCTTCTCCATTTATTGGTATGTATTGCCTCCAGAAATGCTATATTTTTAATTATTCACTATTGACTGCCTTGGGCAATTGCTTTTAAATGGAAAAGTGAGGCATTAAATGCTTCTGGAAACAAAGTTTTACTGGCAAACTGTCCAATCAAAAAGCTATTCAATCGTAAACTAGCCAGACAACCTACCCTGTTACCACAACGTATTTGCCATTGGGTTGGTCTCTGAGGCGCCTCAATGCCGACAGTGAAATTTTGGCCTTGCATTCGCCAAAGAACTCCACTTCATCCGACAACAAGCCGATTTCTCGCGCCAGCTGACCAATGGGCTTGGGAACACAAGACCGAGAGATCTCAATGTCGCTGAAAACCAAAATAAATAAATAAATAATAAAGTGCAGATAGTGAAGACAGCCTTACCAAAGAATGACATGTTTTCTATGCCTCGCGAGGTAAAGACTTTGCATCCTTTAACCACATTCAGCTGTGTGGAAAACAGAATTCCCAGAGCGAAGACCGAGGCCTGGTTGTACACGCTGAGCAAGAAAAATGGGGGAAGAAGGGAGGCGTCTGCACCTGAAGAGCTCCCAATAAATGGAAAACTAGGACAAAGAAAGAGGGGGAGCACCTAACCCTCTCACCCAATGTGCTATTGTTTGATTTTCAAGCTTGCAGGAAAGATTTTATTTCTTTGTTTGTTTGTTTCTTCATTTATTTTGATTTTTATCCTGCCTTGTGGTGACTTGAGGCAGCATATCCCCCTTCACGGATTGCTGCCTTGTCATGGTGAAGGGGCTTGAGTAACTCAGAGAAGCTATGGGCTATGCCGTGCAGGGACACCCAAGATGGACAGGACATAGTGGAGAGTTCCGACTAAACACGATCCCCCTGGAGCAGAAGCTGGCAAGCCATTCCAGTATCTTTACCAAGAAAACTCCATGGACAGAAACAAAAGGCTAAAAGATATGACGCTGGAAGAAGACCTCCTCAGGTCAGAAGGCGTCCAACATGCTACTGAGGAAGAGCGGAGGACAAGTAGCTCCAGAGCTAATGAAGTGGTTGGGCCAAAGCCAAAAGCTGTGGACGGGCCTGAAAGTGAAAGGAAAGTCCAAAGCTGCAAAGAAAAATACTGCATAGGAACCTGGAATGTAAGATCTATGAATCTTGGTAAGCTGGATGTGGTCAAACAGGAGATGGGAAGAATACACATTGACATCCTGGGCGTCAGTGAACTAAAATGGACGGGAATGGGCGAATTCAGTTCAGACGATTTCCGTATCTACTACTGTGGGGAAGAATCCTGTAAAAGAAATGGAGTAGCCCTCATAGTCAACAAAAGAGTGGGGAAAGCTGTAATGGGATACAATCTCAAAAATGAGAGTATGATTTCAATACGAATCCAAGGCAGACATTTCAACATCACAGTACTCCAAGTTTATGCACCAACCACCGATGCTGAAGAGGCCAAAATTGACCAATTCTACAAAGACTTACAACACCTTCTAGAACTGACACCAAAGAAAGATGTTCTTTTCATTATAGGGGACTGGAATGCTAAAGTAGGGAGTCAAGAGATAAAAGGGACAACAGGTAAGTTTAGCCTAGGAGTTCAAAAGGAAGCAGGGCAAAGGCTAATAGAGTTTTGTCAAGAGAACAAGCTGGTCATCACAAACACTCTTTTCCAACAACACAAGAGGCAACTCTACACATGGGGATCACCAGACAGGCAATACTGAAATCTGATTATGTTCTTTGCAGCCAAAGATGGAGAAGCTCTATATAGTCAGTGAAAACAAGACCTGAAGCTGATGGTGGCTCTGATCATCAGCTTCTTATAGCAAAACTCAAGCTTAAACTGAAGAAAGTACTGTAGGAAAAACCACTGGGCTAGTCAGGTGCAACCTAAACCAAATCTCTTATGAGCACACAGTGGAACTGGATATGGAACAATTACTTGGCTCAAAATTGGGAAAGGAGTATGACGAAGCTGTATATGGGATACAATCCTTATTCAACCTATATGCAGAATACATCATGCAAAAGGCTGGACTGGATGAATCCCAAACCGGAATTAAGATTGCCAGAAGAAATATCAGCAACCTCAGATATGTAGATGATATAATTCTGATGGCAGAAAGTGAGGAGGAATTAAGGAACCTCTTAATGAGGATGAAAGAGGTGAGTGCCCAAAATGGTCTGAAGTTCAACATAAAAAACCCCTGAAGATCATGGCCATCACCTCCTGGCAAATAAAAAGAGAAGATATGGAGGCAGTGACAGATTTTACTTTCTTGTACTCCATGATCACTGCAGGTGGTGACAACAGCCATGAAATTAAAAGACGCCTACTTCTTGGGAGGAAAGTGATGACAAATCTAGGCAGCATTTAAAAAGCAGAGACATTACCTTGCCGAAAAAGGTCCGCAAAGTCAATGCTATTGTTTTTCCTGTAGCAATGTATGGAAGTGAGAGCTGGACCATCAAGAAGGCTGACTGCCAAAGAATTGATGCTTTTGAATTGTGGTGCTGGAGGAAACTCTTGAGAGTTCCCTGGACTGCAAGGAGAACAAACCTATCCATTGTGAAGAAAATCAACCCTGAGTGCTCACTGGAAGAACAAATCCTGAAGCTGAGGCTCCAATAATTTGGCCACCTCATGAGAAGAGAAGACTCCCTGGAAAAGACCCTGATGTTGGGAAAGTGTGAAGGCAAGAGGAGAAGGGGACAACAGAAGATGAGATGGTTGGATAGTATCATCGAAGCGACCAACATGAATTTGACCCAACTCCAGGAGGCAATGGAAGACAGGAGGGCCTGGTGTGCTCTGGTCCATGGGGTCATGAAGAGTCGGACACAACTTAACGAATAAACAACAAAAAGGCAACATATAAAAACAAAGAAACAAACAAACAAATTCTTTAAAACAAATTGATTAAAATTAAAAACTATAATATATACATTCTTATAGCTTCTTTTTAAAAAGTATAATTTTTTTAGAAAATTCATTTGTTTCAAAAATAATCTTTGTGATGGGCCCATTCAGCCACCATGACATGTCACAATTCTGATTCGTCATGAAAGGCCAGAATTCTTTAGGCTTGTGACTGCTCCCACTGGGGCATGATTTGCATCATAGTTCTGCCACCATAAACCACAGTATGTAAATGAATATCCTGCTTTCTCTGATGGCTGGAGAACTCAGTCGTTATCTGGCTGTGGAGCCAGAGGTTGGGAGTTTGGTTCCCCGCTGTGCCTCATAAGGGAAAAGCTAGTCTGTGTGGCCTTGGGCAAGCTGCACAGTCCCAGGACGCCCCAAGAAGAAGGGGCCTACCTTGAAAACCTGTAAAGGGTTGCCGTAAGTCAGAATTAACTTAGCGACACAAGATTTCAAAACAGTGTGACCATATTTGTGCCTTGAAGACATACACTCTGATAAAGTAAAGCAAAAAATCAGGGCAGAGTTATTTTTAACACTAGATTTCAAGCCACATTCTTTCCGGACTACTTGTTACTTACGTTGGAACAGGAGTTCTAGGGCTGAGCTGGTTATACTGAATATTCCACTTGCCAGGCTGATATTTCTCTAGAAAACGTTGAGCGCTTTCCACTGTGCTCTAAACAGATAATACAGAACATGGCCCAATAAGTTAGTCAATACACTTCTATACTTTCTATTCGTGAAGGCTTTCATGGCCGGGATCTAATGGTTGTTGTGGGTTTTTCGGGCTCTTTGGCCGTGTTCTGAAGGTTGTTCTTCCTGACGTTTCACCAGTCTCTGTGGCCGGCATCTTCAGAGGACAGCCTGAGCACAGGCTGCTGTCCTCTGAAGATGCCGGCCACAGAGACTGGCGAAACGTCAGGAAGAACAACCTTCAGAACATGGCCAAAGAGCCCGAAAAACCCAGAACAACCACTTCTATACTGTTTTGTCTCGTGGCCTGACACATACCTCGCAGTCTCCCATGATCCCCACTCCCAAAAGACAGTTTTCGAAATACAGTATACTTGCAAATTTACAGAATTGACCGATTCTGAAGTTGGGTTGATGGGCATAAGGAGCAGGGCCTTTTCCGTGGTGACACCAATTGCACTGGGATTCTTCTCTAGGAAGACCAGTCTGATTTCCTTTCAGAAACACCTTGCTAAGCTCCAGTTGCTTTGATGGGCTTTTGAAAGGGACAACTCTTTTTGTTGCTTCTGCTTCACTTAGTTTGTTCTTAACCTTGTCCTGTCAATAGGTTGAGCTCTATTATCCTTGATTTTCTTAATTTTGCTTTGCTGCTGTGGTGCATCTTCACATGATCAAGAACCCTGAAATTCTCATGGGTTGAAGAACAAAGATCACCCCTCCCTCTTCCAATTTAGTTCTATATATACATCGTTAACTAGGACTGAGAACATGCCTTCCTTTACATGTTTACTACTTTAACTCTTTCACGGATGTTAAATAGGGTTTTTTCTCTCCCTGCCTTCCATAAACAACATACCAACCTGCATCAGCATGGCGACGGTCATTGGTCCAACGCCACCAGGCACCGGGGTGATAAAAGCTGCTCTCTCCTTTGCTGCGCTATAAGCCACGTCCCCAACTACCCTTTTCCCACTGGGCTTTGTACTGTCTGCAAAAGAGAGATAAGGAGGGAGAGACAAGAACCACAGCAGCGCCATCAATAAAAAGTGGAAGTACAAAGTGCCTGAAGATTATCTTTTAGCAAGAAAAGGGGGCGGGGGACCCATAAACAACAGTCTCTCGGCTACACTAATACCCTTCAGGCCACGCAGTTTCTCTTCCTCCTTCAGATTTTGCCACTCTAGATGTTTATTGTTAATAAGGTGATGAATAAACACTATTTACTCAGACTGGAGGGCAGTCGAAATCCTTCTGAAGACGCTCAGGGCTTTCTCGAACAGCAGGCTTTGTTCAACGTTTGACACACATCTCAATGTCGGGGGGAGGCTGGTGCTCAAATTTTTCCTAAGCCCTTGTCAGGGAGCAAGACACTTGGGCTTCCTTAAAGGAGGAGGAGGAGAGAAGACGGCACGCCAAGAAGAATGCCACGGAGCCAGCACTGCTCTGCCAGTGAGTCTAAAAGTTTGTTCAAAGCTACAAAGGTTGTGTCCAGGGACAATCTAAACTGGATCCTACCATTTCCATGTCCATGAAATGCCCAGGGTATCTACAGCCTTCTCAGCATTCATTAAATAAATAAACAAAAGACACCCCCTCCCTCTCCCCCCCAAACAACCTTATGTAAAATCTCAATTCCTGAAGTCAGGACAAGTCAACTGTAGAATGCTAGAATTTCCAGAAATATAGGCCTGTAGCAGGTTGTGCCAAAACTTAAAAATGCAGCTTACAGTCTAGCATCTTTTACTTGCCATCAGCTTTTGTGGAGACAGACAATTTTTTTCAGATGCATCTGAAGTCGAGATGAGCATGAACTGAACCACAAACCTGAAAAACGGACGAACTGGGCTGGTAACGTGGTTCGGTTTATGACTCGGTTTCAAGATCCCATTTTGCCGAAGCTGTGCAAGGAGCCGAACTTTTTCCCCCTTGGTGCTTTGACAAAATGAGATGCCCACCCTTCCTACTCTGTTTCCCCAAAAATAAGACCTAACCTGAAAATAAGACCTAGTAGGATTTTTCAGGATGCTCGTAATATATACAATATATATAAAAGGTAAAGGTTCCCCTTGACAATTTGTCCAGTCGTGTCCGACTCTAGGAGGCGGTGCTCATCTCCGTTTCCAACCCATAGAGCTAGCGTTTGTCCGAATGTTCTTTTGTTGTGGTGACACACCATCAAGTCGCTCCCAACTCACGGCAACCCGTATGCATGGAGCCATCCCCAAACTGTCCCGTGTTCAGTTCTTAACAACGTTCTTAACTGTCACCAAAATATAATAAAATGACAGAGCTATGGGCGTAGGTTTTCATTTCTTCTTTTAAAAAAAGCTTCCATTAGATAATTGCAATAAAAGACTGATCACGTATAACGGCAATTTTCACGGAAGCGCAAGATGTGGGAGGATGGCAACAGCTTGACAGGTGTGAGTAATCCTCTTATTTAAGAACCTCAGAGCAAGATTCTTAAAGTGAAGAGCTTGGGGTGGTGGGAAGGAGAGAGAAGCCTGGTGATCAAACAGACAACAGCGCGCAATATACAGTCTCTTAGCAATTCAGTTCTTTGAGATGTCAACAAGGCAGTGATTTCATCCAAAACCTGGCCAAATGACGATGCACAGCACAGAACTTTGAGTCTGTAGGCATGAGGGGAAAACACTCCCAACACCCCGAACAGAGTGTGAGGGAAGTAATTAGCGGTGTGGCAGTAAATCAGAAGGGTAGGCATTCGTGGCAGTTATTATATCCAGCCTCTAAAGGAAATTTGAAAAATGCAGATATTTTCTCTCCCCCATAGTGTTCTGAGTAGAGAATGCCAGAGCAGGCTACTGTTAAAAATTAGATACTGTATCCACTCTTTACCGAAAGAAAGAAAGAAAGAAAGAAAGAAAGAAAGGAAGGAAGGAAGGAAGGAAGGAAGGAAGGAAGGAAGGAAGGAAGGAAGGAAGGAAGGAGGGAAGGAAGGAAGGAAGGAAGGAAGGAAGGAAGGAAGGAAGGAAGGAAGGAAGGAAGGAAGGAAGGAAGGAAGGAAGGAAGGAAGGAAGGAAGGAAGGAAGGAAGGAAGGAAGGAAGCTGATCAATACAACAAAACTGTTCCAGTGGTTTTAATCTCTACCAACAATGGTCTTTTGAAAGCTAATAGGTCTTAATTATCCATGCATGATCAAGCCACTGGGAAAGGCTTAGAGGGAGTACAACTGTGCACCATTTATCAGAAAATCTACGCCTACCTACACATACAGAGAGAGAGAGAGAGACCCTACTGTGAGGTTTAGAGATAAGTTTAGAGAGGATAAGGATATTTTGAGGGATGTGTGGCAAATGACATTATTATACTAAACAGTATAATATCAAGTATCAAGCCTGGGAATGCTGACTCTATATCAACACTGAAGATAAAGTACAGTGGTGCCTCGCATAGTGATCGCTCCGTTTAGCCACAAAATCGCTTTGCGATGGACTTTTTGCGATCGCAAAAGCGATCGCTTTGTGATGTTCCCTATGGGGTATTTTCGCTTTGCGATGATCGCAGGGAAGCGATCATGGCAAAGCCCCCATTTTCGCACAGCTGATTGGCGGTTTCAAAATGGCCACCGGGGAAAAAACATGGCCGCCCGCTGTTTTTTGGGACGGATTCCTCGCTTTAGAGGCACCGAAAATGGCAGCACTATGGAGGATCTTTGCTCAACGGTGAGTTTTAAGCCCATAGGAATGCACTGAAGGGGTTTCAATGCGTTTCTATGGGCTTTTTAATATCGCATAGCGACGTTTTAGTTCTGCAGCGATTTTTGCGGAACGAATTAACATTGCTAAGAGAGGCACCACTGTATATGCCAAAGCATTATCACTCTCATTTTAGCATCCTTTTCTGCCCAGATATCTGAACAGAGTTGCCATTTTTGCAATCTACTACACATGGCTTTAGCTGGCTGGGTAGCTCAGTGGTTTAGGTATCCAGCTGCAGAGCCAGAAACTGAGAGTTCGATTCCCCCCATGGAGCCTTCTTTCTGGGAGAAGAGCCAGCCTGGGTGACTTTGAGTAAGCTGCACAATCTTAAAGCACTGGGGGTGCTGTACAGTCTTAGAGCACCCCCAGAAAAAGAGAATGGTAAACCACTTTTCAGTACTCTACTTTGAAAGCCTTGCACCAGTCACCCATTCTCAACACTGGACTATATCACAGGGTTGTTGTGAACATAAAAGAACTGGGAGAGCTTCTTGGAAATGCTCAGATCTGACCTAAGGGTATTCTTGGAAAATACTAATAAGGTATACTGTCCATGTCACCTTGCTCTTTGCCCAGCACATGTTATATATATATATATTTGGAAAGCCACTTTTCAATATTACCTGGTACGTGGTTGATTCCACAGTCAATCACTACTGCACCGGGTTTAATCCATTCGCCTTTCACCATCTCGGCTTTTCCTGCTGCAACCACCAGGATATCCGCTTTGCTGACCTGCAAAAAAATCAAACCAGAGGATGCAAAAGTAGGTCCTCTCTGTATTTTTTTTTTAATGTAAGGGGGAGAAAGAAGCTTTTGAAGACTTCCCCTAGATTAACAGAACTATTGACATATTCAGCCATGTTGATTAACTGTTAGTCAGCCAAGGCATGTTACACCTGCTGTCGTGAGTGGTGACGAGCTTCCTTCTCAGAGGTGGAGTTGGACACCCCAAAACTCCTTTTTTTTGATCCAGCTAAAGTTCGGTCTTCTCTAGGGTTATCATTTCAGTCTGTGGGTTCCTAAGGTCCCTTTGGCAGAATGCCAGCCTACAATCAGTTTAGTCCAAATCCATCCGTGGGGACAGTAGTTTGCTGCCGTTGGCATTGTTTCATTTCTGAACAGTCGGAGAAGGAGCTGCTCACAAACAGCTTAGATAGGATTAAAAATCAGAAGTAAAATTAAAAAATTTAAAAACTATTGTGGTACCTTAAAGTTTAACTATTACACTGTAGGACTGTGGGGAAGTGGTTCCACCTCCTCCACCCCCTGGATGCTAGAAAACACAGAAGTATCAAATGTTATACACTGCATGGTCTCCAGCTCCCTGTGGTTGCCTGTTCTGGTAAATATACTCTAGAAATACATATAAATAGGTATTTCTGGGGTTTTTAATTGAGTTTTTTTCAGCCAGTGGATAAGTGAATCCGAAGATACTGATCCCGCAGTAGGGGGAATCCTATTTTAAAGGGAACCAGAGATGGGAGATTCGTCTTCATCTAAGATGAATCCCACTGGCAAAGACAGCTGGCACAGTTACGTCTCACCCCCCACCCCAGAAACCGCCGGTCCACTTAGCAACCAACGCGCATGGCCAGGATCATCATCAGAGCGCCAATCATGGCCGCAGCGTGACTGCTGCAGCCCCGCCTCCCTGCTTGCCTGGCTACTCTACAGCTGAGCGAGAAGACATCCCACACCCTTGCCAGAGTGGCCAGGCGAGCAGGGAGGCGGGGCTGCGGCAACCGGGCTACTGCCGTGATTTCTATGCTGACAATAATGCAGGCCATGCAGGGCATGCACTGTACAGTAAGTGGACTGGTGGGTTCAGGGGGTAGAAGTTAATCAGGCCAGCCACCTATGCCGGCAGGATTCGTCTCCGTCTATTGAAGACAAATCTCCAATCTCTAACGTGAACTACTGAGTGAATGAAATCCACTTCCTCAGACATAAAAGCGAAATTGCATGGCAAATGTTTATACATGGCACCGAAATCATAGAGACAGCGATTGGAAATTGTTTCAGTGAAATGCGTATTTCACAGCCAGCTGATGATTTTCTGTTGGATATTCTTTTCCGTTGAAGCTTTGTACTGTAAAAGGGTATAGGAATACCTGGCACAGAACAGAAACAGCAGAAACAGCTTGACAGTTAAATTATACATAGCCAAAATTAAGAAGAGTGACATTTTACATCTGGAAGATTGTCTTCGGACAAAAACGCTGGCTCTATGGCTTGGAAACGGGGATGAGCACCGCCCACTAGAGTCGAACACGACTGGACAAAAATTGTCAAGGGGAACCTTTACCTTTACCTAATGATTTTTAAAACCCCGGTTTGATATTCACTTCCTTTCTAGGAGGTTTTGTAAACAGTGGCGAGGGTGGGAGAAATACCTCAGGCAATAATAGATAACAGCAAGAGCAACAGATATGAGTTCAGGCTCTCTGGTTAACTTTGAGCTTAGATGGATCTAGTGAGGAGGGAAATATAGCTGGAAGATAACGTAGGCACAGTATAATGACTGTGGTGTTTAATATTTGGTAGTGGCCTAAAAAACCTTGGCTAATATTGAGTCCATTGAGATGGACCACTGTTCACAGCACGCCACCTGTTTTCCTTTGAAACAATCCATTCAAAAGGAGATATTCTGTATTTAAAAAAAAAACAAGCCAGCACCAGGAAAACGGCACTCTGATGGCCAGAAGACCATGGCAGAAGTTAAAGAAAACAGAAATTAAGTCCTCCATCCTTACCTCCTCTGCCAATGATGCAGTCTTGGAATGGCATGTGGTCACCGTGGCATGGTTCCAGAGGAGGAGATCGTGCATAGGGGCCCCCACTATTTTGCTCCGCCCAATCACCACGGCCCTTTTGCCTGCCACCTGAATGCCTGAAAAACAAAACTCAGATTGAAGCATCCAAGGCTCAAAAACAATGTGCACATTCGGAGCTGCAATATTTCTGTATCCCAATCTCTTCTTTGCTTACAACTCAGACTATCAAAAGGTACCCTTTGGGGCTGTAAGTCCCAGAATGGATTCTGGAACTTGTAGCCCCACTGCTACTCCAAAAGTAAAATTTCCAAGTTCTGATCCCAGCCTTTGGGGATGGGCACGAAGCATGGACCAAATCATCGTCCAGTGAAATTCCCCCATAGGAAACATCGTTTTGCGATTGCTATAGCAAGGTTTTGCAGGGTAATCGTCTTGCGAGGTAATAGTCTGAATCTATGAAAACTATTAAAAGAAAAAATCCATTAAAAATGTATTTTACATGTATTACCAGAACTGTCCACTAGAGGAGCCAGAGACCATGCTACAAATATTTATTAGTGAAGAATGCACAGCATTGTCTCTGGTGCCCTCTAGTGGCTAGAAAAAGGGAAAAATATTTTTATATGCATTACTAGAAATTACATTTCTAGTGATGCATATAAAAATGATTTTTCCCCTTTTACCATGCTATCTATCTATCTATCTATCTATCTCTCTCTCTCTCTCTCTCTCTATCTATCTATCTATCTATCCGTCTGTCTGTCTGTCTGGCCATTATGCAGTTTTCCGTATCCATGGTCGGGCTTGGAACCAATCCCCAGCAGAAATGGGGGTCCTGCTGGAGTTACAGTGAAACGGAGGTTGGCATTTGAAAACAAGTCTCTAGGTTAATTTTTGATACCACCCAACACCTACTGCTGCCCACATCTTTACCGAAAACGTCTTTTTCTGCTTTCTCCTGAAATCAGAGAAAACCTGAATTTCCCCCCAATTTCAGAGCAGGAGGCAGCTAAACCTGTGCTCACGACCTGGGGTTCAAATCCCAGGTAGCCGGCTCAAGGTTGACTCAGCCTTCCATCCTTCCGAGGTCGGTAAAATGAGTACCCAGCTCGCTGGGGGGGCAATGTGTAGCCTGTATAATTAAAACTTGTAAACCGCCCGGAGAGTGCTTGTAGCGCTATGGGGCGGTATATAAGTCCAATAAATAAATAAATAAATAAAATAAACCACGGAGGCAGTATCTCTGCCCCTAAAGGAACCCCCTGCACTAAAACAAGTCACTGGATGTTTTAGTGGAGAAGCACCTCTCACAGATGCTTCTAAGGAGGTCAATTGCAAAAAATCGTTTCCCCCTGATTTGTGGGCGTGGCTATCTGAGTCACACAAACAGGACTAGAGATGGGGTGGCTCAAGAGGTTGTGCTGCCTGAGGCAGACTAGGAAAAGGAACTCCTGCCCAATCACGTCAAGGTGTGCAGTAGCTATTGTGTGTACTGACTCAGTAGCTATTTATCCATTTATCAGCCATAACAGCCAAGAACAGAACAACCCTGTACAAAGGCAGCACATCGGAGAGAATAGGAAAGGTCCACCCCCATTATGTTTGGCTTGCGTCAGAGATGCCCACCCTGTATTGGATCGATATGAAGTTCTGATAGTTTTCTTTTCCTATGCCAACAACTTAGAAGTGCTTCTTGTAAGTACTGCCTACACTGACTGACAGCCTACTGGGGATGTCAAAGATGGAACCTGGGATCTTCTGCAAGGAAAATAAGAGGCGTCCCCATGATCCTCGCCTGGCAAGTTCCACCATATTAGGATCACTTTGCCAGGTACCCAAATCAAAATTCTTCCCAGGAATGTACCCCAGGGATGACTTAGACTCCATAAATGCCAGACTGCACTTGTTCTTTCAATGCTCACCTGTTTGCCTGATAAGTTCCATGCATCCCTTTGGTGTACATGGGATGAAACAGTCACCAAGGTCCCCCCGAGAAAGCTTCCCTGCATTGATGCTGCTCAAGCTGAAACAATCCAAAACAAAACAGCAGATTCAGCTGTGCCGGGAGGAGACTGTACGATCTCGCTCCTGTACGATACACAGATGAGCCTTAGGATGTGGTTCTGAACTCCCATTGGGCTCAATGTCTTCCAAAATGAAATAAACACCCAGGTCAAGAAAAATCATTTACAGAGATTTGCGGTAATACCTCTTTGCAATCGTCCCATCATTATCCCTCCTATTCACAGATAAAAGCTAAACGATAAACTTAGCGGCTCAGAAATTAAGAGAGACAAGTCCCAGCTTGAAAGCTCTAACAGACACAAGCTGAAAAGAAAAGCAGAAAAAACAAAGCGATTCACAAATATATGAAAGAAAAATAAACTGTACTCTGTTTCAAGTACCCATGCATCAGTCTCCTTTCATGAAGAAACACCTAACTGCATGAGCCCTAGTGTTCAGGAGGGAGTGTATTTTCCAAAGCAACCAGAAAGAAGGGGGCCAAAACCCAGTGGGACTTGCAGTTCTCCCATTGCACCCCCAACCCAACAAGTCCAATGCAAGATACATCTCTTCCAAGACCAACTGCTAAGGAGAATGTGAAACTTCTTCGGAAGCCAAAGTCTTGCTTGTGCGCTTCTCACTTGAGCCTGACCGAAGCTAGAAGATTTTCAGCTCACTCGCCGGAAGGTTTATAGTATCACAAAGGGACCACCCGCCTACAGGTCAATTCTAACTGGTAGGGGTACCCCATCCAGCCCGTAAGGGGTCTGAGGAAGCCCCACTCCCTCCCCAGCTCACAGGAATCTGCATGTAAGCCCCTCCCTCTCCCCTAAAGCCCGCCTCCTCCCAGAGACCCCAGTATCTTATTCCATCTTTATCCTGCCTTTGTCCCACAACTGTCCTCTAAGGAGGTCAACGATCAAATGGAACAATAGAAATATAATGGAAACACAATCAAATGAAGAATGGGGGATTAGGAATACATTTTAAAATACATCCTTACAACATAGGTCAAGGTTCCCCTTGACATTTAGTCCAGACGTGTCTGACTCTAGGGGGCGATGCTCATCCCCGTCTCCAAGACGTAGAGCCAGCGTTTGTCCCTAGACAGTTTCTGTGGTCATGTGGCCAGCGCGACTAGACACGGAATGCCATTACCTTCCCACTGAGGTGGTACCTATTTATCTACTCGCATTTTTACATACTTTCGAACGGCTAGGTTGGTAGGAGCTGGGACAAGCGACGGGCGCTCACTCCATCGCGGGGATTTGATCTTATGAAGGCTGGTCTTCTGACCTTGCAGCACAGAGGCTTCTGCGGTTTAACCCGCAGTGCCACCACGTCCCTCAGCCTTGCGACAGACATCTGGCTAAAAAGGCCCCCGTGGAGCTACCCAGCTTATTTGCCAATAGTTTGCCTGTACAGTACAGAAAAGTCACTGTGTTTTTATTTTGAAGCTACTGAACTGCTTACAACAGTTAAGAACTTACCCATCCACGTCCTTGTCTGGTGCCACGGCATTGGTTATTTTCTCAGTGTTAATTGGCTTGTTGGAATCCAGGGGCAGCTGCACTATAAATCCATGAATTGCAGGGTCCTCGTTCAGATTATTAATGCATCTCAACACCTGTTTAAAGACAGATGAAAAGGGGGAAAATACTAAGTACTTGAGAACATCATAATCTGTATGCATGTGGTCACTTCTGTGACAAATCCTATCTCTACAAGCATGGCTCTGCAACGTAAGAGGTTGCAGTATGCAAATAACTTCTATTCAGGCTTCCAGACACTCTGTTCTATCCCCCCTCCTCCAGTTTTCTGCCCCCCACAGCGCTGCCCACTGAATATGATCAATCCTAGTCAGGCTGTTTTCGAGTATGCACCAGTGACTTCACCATTAATTTCTATGAGCAGTTCTCTCTTCATCTGAGAGGACATTTTAAAAACAACTTTTTTGGGTGCACCAAGAAACAATCTACCCAAGCTGGTAAACAATTGTCTCTAAGTCTTTTAAATATTTGGATCTCTTCCTCCACCCTCCTTCTCCAGTCACTTCATTATCCCAACCTTCTATTTAGTATATTTTATAGGCTCTGAGCATATTCAGTTCTTAATAAGCTCTTTTGTGGTTTTGTGTCTCTTTACTGTCTGTTCATACCCCCAACCCCCCTGAAAATGTTGGTTTGGTTTAGTTCTTCTACAAACCTTGTGGGGTTAACCCAAACCACTGATATCTTCTTCTTGAGTTATATAGTTCAAGGGAGTGTAATAGAGCTTTGTAGCAGTGAATTTTAAATTCCAGGATTCCACAGAATCAAGTCAGGGCAATCAAAGTAGTATTAAAGTAGTAGAACTCCGCAGAATAGACACATTCCAGCTATGAAGATTTCGCTCCTCTGGTGCTATATTTAAGCCCAACCTGAAGGGAAAACCCCTCTCTGTTTATGCTCCCGAGGAAGAGTTATGTACAAAGTCACCAAGAGTTTGGCTTAAATATAGCCTAAAAATTAACCTACAAAAGAAGTGAATAAGTACTACAGGTTTGTCAAGGTCAAATGTATGACAATTGAACGAAGTCCTCAGATCACTGTATCAGATCACTATATAATTCACTATATAATTTAGCCTTTGATAGTCCAAGTCTCGGGGAGGTCCATCAGAGTTGACATTTTCCCCTCATAGGGTTAATTTCAGTATGAGATCAGACAGCTACGTATGTCAATTGTATTAAAGTTAGAGACGGGGATGAAGTGTCAAAGTGGCACTTTGTCTTGCTTCGTGGGTCATCAAAATTGACAACCCACAAATTGCCCCCCTGTGACCCGACAAACAATAAATCAATTTGCAAGGTCATTTTCCCCCCATCCTCTTGCTATGCCCCACAGGGTTTGGCAAGGAGGGGAAGCATGGATCAAAGCACTGCAGGATCGCTTGAATCGCTGCTTTCCCCCTCCTCTTGCTAAGCCTGGCGGGGCTTGGCAAGAGGAGGGGGAAAGCAGCAATCAAAGCGATCCTGCAGTGCTTTTGATCCCTGCTTTCCCCCTCCTCTTGCAAAACTCTGTGGGGCTTAGCAAGAGGAGGGGGGAAAGGATCAAAGCAATTCCACAGTAGCTGTGGGATCCCTTTGATCCCTCTTTCATCCCTTCCCTCCTCTTCTTATGCCGTGCCGGCATAGGAAGAGGAAGAAATGGGAAATAAGGCATCCCCCAGTCCTGGGGATGGGATTAGAAAGTTGCTTGAAGGGAAAACTCATCTCTGCTTATGCTCCCGAGGAACAGCTGATCCATTGGGGCATAAGCAGATAGGGAACAAAGGGACGAATATAAAATGGCTATATTGATCGCTTCATATTCGTTGGGGTCTCTGGACCCCAAGAATATGAAGCAATGAATATCTGACAAACCAGGGATATTTAATGAATATCCTGATTCGTTCTCATGTCTAATCAAAGTCCATTGGATATGAAGGTACAAGTTCTTTCATTGTTCTAATGTTACATCTCTCTTCACTGGATGAAAATAAGCACACAATAACATGGTAAGAATAATTTCTCAGGAGACTTTGTCTGTGTCTGGGGTAACATATTTGAACAATATTCAGAAGTAGAAAGTTACTTGCACATAATAAATCATCTGGATTACACTGTATACAAAACCCTACAGAGGGATTTGTTAGCTGTGACAGACTTCACAGGCCGAAAGAACAATGAATTTTATAATAGATATATAGCACTCTGAAAATTTAGTTCACATGTCATCTAACAACATGATTTGTTATATCCTATAAAGATATCCTTAAACTGGGTTACCTCAGCTTCTGATGCAGTGTTTGGCAGCTTGATATGATTGGCATTGATCCCAATCTAGAAAAGCAAGACACACAAAAAATCATTAGCTCTAATAAGATGTGATACAGTTTACCTAAACGTGACAAGATTTGGCCCCATTTTGTACATAAATGGGAATAATCATCTTCAGACCGTAACTGAACTCTTTGCACGTCTCAACTTGACAAATTTTCTCTGAGATATGAGGAAACAGAGATGAAGACGTTGAGTTATTGGGTGAGGGCAAAAATTAAATAAATAAAAAACCCTTCCATTTTGCCATGGCGCTTTTTTCCCACGCTGTGGTTGCCGCAGGGGCAGTTTCGTTGTCTGCTACTGTGCAAGTACATTGTGAGGAAGATAAGAACATATTCTCATTTTCTGCTCTTCCGACACAGAAATAAAGAAATTTAACATTTACGATTTCTTCCTCACTGTGACTTCCATCAAACCTCACGTGTACAAAAATCACTCATTAGCAAATGTTGCAATGGAAATTGGTGAGTCCTGAACCTCCCTTTCAACCCTCTTGCTCAGCACAGTGCTTCTTGTCACGGTGTTGAGGTACCAAATATTCTGTGCAGATGCCACAGTCCTCCAGTATTCTTTACTGAATTGCAGCAGGATCAGCAGTGCAGCGTTATTGCTGCTATGTATGCTGAGCGCAGATTTTACTTTCTTAGGCTCCATGATCACTGCAAATGGTGACAGCAGCCACGAAATTAAAAGACGCTTGCTTCTTCGGAGGAAAGCAATGACAAACCTAGACAGCATCTTAAAAAGCAGAGACATCACCTTGCCAACAAGGGTCCGCATAGTCAAAGCTATGGTTTTTCCAGTAGAGATGTATGGAAGTGATGTATGGAGCTGGACCATCAAGAAGGCTGACCTCCAAAGAATTGATGCTATTGAATTGTGGTGCTGGAGGAGACTCTTGAGAGTCCCCTGGACTGCAAGGAGAACAAACCTATCCGTTCTGAAGGAAATCAACCCTGAGTGCTCCCTGGAAGGACAGATCCTGAAGCTGAGGCTCCAATACCTGGGCCATCTCATGAGAAGAGAAGACTCCCTGGAAAAGACCCTGATTTTGGGAAAGTTTGAAGGCAAGAGGAGAAGAGGACAACAGAGGACAAGATGGATGGACAATGTCATTGAAGCGACCAACGTGAATTTGACAAAACTCCGGGAGGCAGTGGAAAACAGGAGGGCCTGGCGTGCTCTGGTCCATGGGGTCACAAAGAGTCGGACATGACTTAATGACTAAACAACAACAACTTGCTGAGCACACCAGTACTGCTAGCTAGACAGTGTTATGGACTCGGCTCACCATGACATAAGAAAGGGGAAGGAATCATGATGTCTGTAAGCCACGTTATCCCCAAAAGTTGTTCACTTGATTTTTTTGAATTTTATTTTTTTAAAACAAGAGAATCTTATCTGAATCTTATCTCCATAGTAAGAGATTTCTAATATGGCTGCCTTATATATATATATATATAAAAATCCTCTCCTGCAGTTCTCCCCCGAATTGGAAGTATTTTGTGTCTGCCCCCCCACCCCCATAACTGACATTCCAGTCAATTCCAACACTGTATCTTGTGGAGTCGCCAGAGGATCCTTGGACCAGAAAAATGACCTCTGAACAGACAGAATCTGTCCATACTTGCTATAAGTGAAGGTGAAGCTAAACAGCAGGAATGAAATGTTTCACAGGATCTTTCGATATGGGAAGAAGTCTTACCTCAGCAGCAGCCTTTAGCTTCATGCTAATGTAGAGATTTGAATCATCTCGATCACCAACCTTTGGGAAAAGATGGAGAGAGAGGAGAGTCAGCCAAGTAAAACAGAAAAAACTTATTTCACTTATACTGATTCAAGGTATTGACATTCGCATCCAGAACCCTCTACGGTTTGGGCTCATGTTACTTGTCAGAGTGTCTCTCCTTCATATCATCTGCCCAACCCATAAGATCATCCCAGCCAAGGTTCCTCCAGGTGGCCATCCCAAGGGAGACTCATAAATCCTCTACAAGAGGTAGGGCCTTTTTCACAGTGGCTCCATAGAACCAGCTTCCGGAGGAGCTCCGCTTAGCCCCCTCCCTGTGGACATTTAGGTAGCAATTAAAGACAATGCTTTTCAGGGAGGCTTTCCACACCGACCCCAGCTGATCATCTTCTCTCCACTTTTTCTTTCCCCTCCTCTTCTTCCCTTTTCTCTTTTCCTCCATCTGCTTTGGGGATCAGTCGGTGCCATCTGTTTTTTTAGGGTTATTGCTGTTGGTTTTAATGTCACTATTTTTATTTTCTCTTATATGTGTTGTAACCCACTAAGAGTTGTGCTGTGATACTAACGGGAGCAGGATACAAACTGAATTGAACTGAATTTAATTGAATGAATGGAATGAATGAATGAATGAATAATACTATGCTTTTCTTTCAGGAAATTCTTGTGCGGCTCACAGGGGCCTCTAATACAGACTGCCATACAAATGAAGGAACAAGCCAAGACACATTTGGCATGAACAACATGGCAGCATCATATGATCTCAGCCAAATTCTCTGGAAAGAGGCCTTGGACTGTACTTTAATTTCAACATAGCTTCCTTCTGCCAAGCTAGATTCTATTGCACTGTAACACAGTACAGAAAATTTTATCAAAAATTCTCAGGGTTGAGGAACGTTTGTTTGACATTCCTGTTGGGGGACGGATTTGGGATCCGCTGGAAGGGTTAAAACTCCCCATTTTATACTACAGCAACCAGAGCCATTACCAGCAAAATGACTCAAGATTTGGGATCCGCTGGAAGGGTTAAAACTCCCCATTTTATACTACAGCAACCAGAGCCATTACCAGCAGAATGACTCAAACTGCAAAATGTATGACCTCAAGTCGATTCTGAAGTCTGAAGTTGTGTCGCTAGTAGGATATTGATTTTGGGTACAGTGGTGGTCGGTGGTAACTCCATTTTCACTCTGAGGAGCTATCCAAAATAAATTTGGCACCTTAGATACTCCCTTTGAAATAATGAGAAAACCTGAAATGGCTTCACTGACCCACAGAAATCAGGAGAACCAAGATCCACTGGGTCCCCGCAGTGATATATGGAAATTGTAAGCTGTTTTCAAGAGCCCTTCAGCTTGGGTAACACATACCCAAAATAAATGTAGATAGTACCTGCAAAATTGCAAGGCCCGGCCTGAAACCAGGTGCTTTTGCCTTCATCTCTTCCACCTGGTTCTTCAGTCTCTGCCTTACTTGCCTAAAACAAGAAAAAAGAGCTTACCGTATTAATCACAAATCTTGCAGCAAGCACAGATAGAATGCTCCTGATGGAGGCAGTATGACTCAAAACATTGGTGTTTTGTTTCCTGACCTTTGTACCCATGTTTGCAAGTACGGGCTCTCACTATTCACTGATGAAGAAAGGGGGAAACTCTGTATATGTTCAGGAGTGCTTCTGTTTACTATTTTATTCCCTGTTCCTATAATTAAAGGAATGAACAAGTAAGAAAACGGTTACAAAACAAAACTGAAGAAAGTAGCGTAAAGGATAGAAATGGCCTTTAAAACATCCCTGTACTTTAACTGAGAGAGAGGCATCCCAGGGGAGATATGGCTAGAATGGCAGAGGAATCATTTTCAGTCCTTGGGTTGAATAATAGCTATGTAAGTTAAATGTAAGTTAAAGTAAACAAGGCCAACCTCAGAAGAACTGATGCTTTTGAATTGTGGTGCTGGGGGAGGTTCTTGAGAGTCCCCTGGACTGCAAGGAGAACAAACCTATCCATTTTGAAGGAAATCAACCCTGAGTGCTCACTGGAAGGACAGATCCTAAAGATCAGGCGCCAATACTTTGGCCATCTCATGAGAAGAGAAGAATCTCTGGAAAAGACCCTGATGTTGGGAAAGTGTGAAGGCAAGAGGAGAAGGGGACGACAGAGGACAAGATGGTTGGATAGTGTCACCGAAGCGACCGACATGAACTTGACCCAACTCTGGGAGGCAGTGGAAGACAGGAGGGCCTGGCCTGCTCTGGCCCATGGGGTCACGAAGAGGCGGACATGACTTAACGACTAAACAACAATAACAACTTTCTCTAATGAGCACAAGAAAGGCTATGAGTCTTCTCCCTGTCTCCCATTTTATGCTGACAACAACCCTGTGGGGTAGGTAGCTCAGGCTAGGAGAGAATAAGTAGTCTAAAGTCATCATGTGGGCTTCCAGGTTGAGTTGAACTTGCATTTGCCAAAGCCAAGCCTCCACCCTCCACTAAAGAGAGAAACTGAGATTCATTCTTATATAAATTGTGATATATTAATGCTTCCTTCTTCTTTATGATATCGCTGATCTAGAAAGCCAGAAATGGGAACATTCAGTAATTCATTTAAAAACTAACAACCAGGAAAGACCTGAGTGAGGGAAATATGTAACAAATCAGCCAGCACCTCTTACAGTCAGTCTCAAGATGCAAGCTTCTACCTTGTTCTATGCGTAATAATCACATTTTAGTGCCATCTGGCGAGCATGAGGTGCAACTGCCAATATTCATGCAAGGTAAAAATGGGTTTCAAAATTTTTGGCTGGTAGATGCGGATAACATTTGATGAAATACTTGTGAAGATCTCAAAGGACCAGCCTGTGCAAAAGCCAAAACCCAACAAAGCAATAATTCTAGGTATCACAAGTCCATCAGTAACTTTAGGGATAGAATTGCCACTTGTTTCATTACCATGTCGGAGAAGAAAGTGCAAACATTGTGCCTTGCCTCCAAGAGGGTAAGTATTGCCAGTCTCGGTTAGCGTTCTTGCATTTGTGAGAGCGATCTTTACAGAAAATGTACAAAATTGTAACAGCTGCTGCCCGGGTGCAAGGACTTCTAAAAATCAGCAGTGGATAGATTTGTATTCGCGAAGGCTTTCATGGCCGGGATCTAATGGTTGTTGTGGGTTTTTTGGGCTCTTTGGCTGTGTTCTGAAGGAAGAACCACCTTCAGAACACAGCCAAAGAGCCCGAAAAACCCACAACAACCAGTGGATCAATTGTTTCCATCTTTCTGATATACCTGTCAGTCCCTTTCTGCCTGCCTAATATGTGCATTTTGCTTCACAAACGGAATAGATGCTTGTTTGCACAAATATCCTGCCCAGATTCTGGAAAGTACAATTTAAAAAAAACCAAACTAACATTTTTGTCTCACCCTCGCTTGGTAGTCAGAAACCAGTGTGTGTAAGATGACTTTATAACCGGCGGTGTGAACCTTCTTTGAGACAATTTTCCCCCCACATTCACACCAACAAATTAATTCAAGTTTGGAAATCCAGTAGAAGTCTCATGTTCGATGATAGCCTCAAACTGTTATGATGGGTCGGTACATAAAAATCTAGGGCTGGGATATTCATGTTGATGCTCAGGAAATAAAGTTTCTCCAATCCTGAATAAGCCAGGGTGTTACGCATGGTTGGTATCAACCCCTGGCATGCTTGACTTTCTACAAGTACTCCAGGATGTGTGACCTTAACTTCTTCCTTGTGGCCTAGGATTCTAAACTGCCCTGGGCAGCTATACTGTATCATATTTTCGTTCTCCCTTAATGCACCTGACCTAGCATTTGCTCTGGGGTACCAAGGGAAAATTTAAAGGATGACTAGGCCTTACTGTCAGCACAACCAACGAAATCTGCTTAGCCTCAACTTGGTGATGGAGCAGCAATTCACACATCCCATCTGCTCAGGCTTCAGAACCAGAATAACCATATTTTCCACGTATAAGACTATACTTTTGTCTAAAATCTTTAGACTAAAAATTGAGGGTCATCTTATACATGGAAGTAAGCTGAGGATAGAACAAAAACAAATGGAGGGGAAAGCAGGGATCAAAGTGATCCTGCAGCGCTTTGATCCCTTTTCCCCCTACACTTGCTAAGCCCCACTTAGATTTCTTAATTTTGGATTAGAAAAGTGGGGGGCATCTCATACATTGGGGTGTCTTATACATGGAAAAATATGGTATTCCTAAATTTTGCAAACACAGACTCACCCACACCAGCCCTGTCAACAATTAACATCTCCCGCATTAGCTTTTGTTTCACGTTTATTCCCTTTGATTTGAGGGGGGAAAGGGAAGAGTAGAGACAGAAAAGGACATTTGTTCCAAATGAATCATAAAATCATAGAATCATGAAGGTGGAAGGGGCCTATAAGGCCAATGAGTCTAGCTCCCTGCTCAATATAGGAATCCATATCAAAGCAGATCTGACAGGTGGTTGTGTAAATTTGTCTTGAATGCCTCCAGTGTAGGAGCACTCACCACTTCTCAAGATAACTGGTTCCACTGTCGTACTGTTCTAACAGTTAGGACATTTTTTCTTGAGATTCAACCAAAATCTGGCCTCCTGTAACTTGACTCCATGGTTGCGTGTCCCACACTCTTGGGTTGATCGAGAACAGATCCTGCCTCTCCTCTGTAGGACAGCTGTTCAAGTATTTGAAAAGTGCTGTCCTATCTCTCCTCCATCTATTTCACAGAATCTCGCTCACAGAGATTCAAACTTTTCTACCTGTAACATATTTTTCACTCCACCTTCCTAGAAGGAATGCTGGACAGTGGCCATGGGGGTCATCCCATTTTGTCCTTTCCACAACACTGTGAAGGAATTCAAGCTGCAAGGCAATTCCAGGTCCATGATTCTACAAGGAACTTGGTTAAGCAGAAAAATGACTCTCAGGCCTCCCTAATCTAAAGCCATAGGGAACACCTAACACATTTCCATCTCTTCCAGAAATGTGCCATTTCAAATTGATCGGCCTCAGCTGCAGTCGTAAGAATGTAGGCCACTAAAAACCGGACATTCCCAGCAAAGAAACTTAAAAGTTGCAACAGGAAACGGAAGGCAGCGAAAGCACACCAAATACAAGATCTTCTGCTTCATGGATTACGTGAGCATCCTGGTGTAGCATGTAATTGAGCGCACATGAGACTTACAACGGACAATCTCGTGACTTTCCATAGCTCGGTGGGGGAAAGCTATGCTTGGAAGCTAATCCCACCCCAACAGCTTTACCAAATAACACAGCTCCTCTCCCACTTTTCCTTTTTATTTTTAGCTTTTAGACTCTGGTAACTGCCTCGACAACAAAAAATGCTTGTGTTTTCCATTGCTCTTGACCCCAAAACTTAGCTTGGGGTTTCCAGTGCCCAATTAGAGGTTGCCTAGGGTTAGTTTCTCCACATGAAGAGTGCCTACAGAGGTCAAGACCAAAGCTTCACCTCAGCAAGAAGCCGAAGGGAAGAGACATGTTGGATCTGACGAAAGGCCCAATCTACAACTCTATTCTCACAAGGCCAAGTAGATGCCGGGGGGGGGGGGGGAGATACAAGCTAAAACACAAGCAAAGTACTAGGCTCCTTATGTTCCTCTGTAAACGGTACCAAAAGACAAGCCATCATTTGATACTAGAAACAAACATAACCATCATGACTACCAGCCACTGACAGCTCCATCCTCTCAGGAAATCTGTCTAATCCACTGTTAAAGCTAGCCATGCAGTTTAACTACATCAAATCTCCTATCATTCAGCTTTATTCCCTCAAGAGGTGTTTTTACTCAGTACCAGCTGCCCTGACAGGTAGGGCTGGCGAAGACACGATGCGGGGTCTTTTCAGTGGTTGCTCCCAGGATGTGGAACTCCTTCCCAAAGGGAGGCCAAGCTGGCCTCCTTCCTGCTGTCCCTTCACTAGGCAGGAAACATCTTTCCGTAGGAAGGGACTTTGACAGGCGATGCAGTGGGCAAAGATTGTTCTGTTGTAAATGACCATGTGACAATTAACCGGTCAGCCAAAGAAGGAGCGTTAAACAGCACTTTTGTAACCTTTAAAACAAAAATTAGTCAGTGGTACTCGCGTGAAAAATAATGTGCTGAATCTTCATTAACCATTTTGCTTCAAGAATATTAAAAAAAAACCCAAGTTCTGGTAGTATGGGAAACGGCAAAACCCTTCCCATTTACTTTTTCTAAACTATGCATCATTTTCCATATCTCTCTCGTGTTCCTCTCCTTACTCGCCTTTCTTCCTAGCCTAAAAAGCCCCAGATACTGTAACCTTTCCTCACTAGAGAGATCATCCAGTCCCCTGATTCTTCCGGCTGCCCTTTATGCAGTATTATGGTAACATCCTTTCTGAAGTACATGGACCAGACCCATGTGTCCATATTCCAAGTATACTGGCAGCACAACCTCGTATAAAGTCCCAGCAATATCAGAAGTTTCATTTTCAAGTACTTCCTTAATGATCCCCAGACTAAAATGCAGCTTGTTTTCACAGCAGCCCAAAATATTCACTGGGCCAGCTAGTTTATTGCAAATCTGGAAATCCCATGAACAATTTGGAATAATTCGTTGTTTAAAACCTGTGAAATGAGCAACAAAAGGCTAAAAGACCAGAATTATTTCTACACAGAAAATCTGGTGATAACCTAAAAATGAACACATTTATTGTGGCATCGGTTTTTGAAAATTAGAGCCAGTTTCCTATATCTGATGAGATGTATGCTGTATCTTTGTTGTTGCTGTTTAGTCGTTAAGTTGTGTCCGACTCTTCGTGACCCCATGGACCAGAGCACGCCAGGCCTTCCTGTCTTCCACTGCCTCCCGGAGTTGGGTCAAATTCATGTTGGTCGCTTCGGTGACCCTGTCCAACCGTCTCATCCTCTGCTGTCCCTTCTCCTCTTGCCTTCACACTTTCCCCACATAAGGGTCTTTTCCAGGGAGTCTTCACTTATCATGAGATGGCCAAAGTATTGGAGCCTCACCTTCAGGATCTGTCCTTCCAGTGAGCACTCAGGGCTGATTTCTTGCAAAATGGATAGGTTTGTTCTCCTTGCAGTCCAGGGGACTCTCAAAAGTCTCCTCCAGAACCACAATTCAAAGGCATCAATTCTACGGTGGTCAGCTTTCTTTATAGTCCAGCTCTGACTTCCATACATCACTACTGGAAAAACCATAGCTTTGACTATGTGGACCTTTGTCAGCAAGATGCTGTCTAGGTTTCTCATCGCTTTCCTCCCAAGAAGCAGGCATCTTTTAATTTCGTGGCTGTTGTCACCATCTGCAGTGATCATGGAGCCCAAGAAATTAAACTCTGTCACTGCGTCCATATCTTCCCCTTCTATTTGCCAGGAGGTGATGGGACCAGTGGCCAAGATCTTAGTGTTTTTCATGTTGAGCTTCAGACCATTTTTTGTGCTGCTGTATCTAATGAAAGCTAATGACACCACTGCTGTTGTTATGTTCTGTCAAGTCAGAACAGACTCATAACGACCCCACCAGGGCATTCAAAGTAAGTGGAACCATACATACATTAAAAGGTTAGCACCAACAGAAAGACTTTGAGCCTTGTGGCACAGAGGTTGAACTGCAGTACTGCAGTGAAGACTCTGCTCATAACCTGAGTTCAGTTCCAATTGGCTTAGATAGCCTGCTCAAGGCTGTCTCTGCCTTCCATCCTTCTGAGGAACGAGGGCAATATGTAACCTACATAATTTGTTTGTAAACTGCCCATAGGTTGGCACTATAGTTTGGTTGTATAAGCAGCAGACTTTTTCTTTTTGCTTTGCATTGATGTATTTGCTTATAAAGGGACACAACAAAACTGCCTCTCCAGAATGCTACAACATAGTATGGAAGTATACAATCACGTTTCCACGAACTTTTCAGAAATGAGACAAGGAAAATGGCAAAGACATTTTCTATGTGGAAGTTGAACCAGGAAACTTGCGTCTTAAAAGTACTTATGTTTCGGCTCTGCAGTATATAATGGGGGGAAAATCTCTGTTCAGCGTTTTTTTCGCACGGTGTTGATCAAAAACAAAAGCAGCAACCCTACCAAGGGACCTATCAGAAATTACTTCAGAGCTTCATCGGATTTCCAAAGAAAGTAAACATTTTATGACATATGTTTCAGGATCAAGATACTAAATGTTGATCAGTTACAGACCACAGAGTTAATGAGTAATAAAGGAAGACAGGGGACATTCGCCTCATAAGAGGTTGTTCTGAAAAAATGAACATGCTTGGTTTTTATTTGTTTTTGAGTATATTAATTCCTTGATTTGCCCTAAATCAGTTCCTGGTGGTCTGCCTCTGGGTATCTCTCTACTTTTAAAAAGCCAGACTGCAAAGCAGGTTTCTAATACAAATTTGCATTCCCATTCCCCAATTCTAAAAGCTGGTCTAGAGCATTGGTTGGCAATTGCTGGGCTGGAGTCCCTATCAACCCCAGCCAACACAGCCCATCATGGAACTTACAGACTGCCCACAACTTACCTACTTTAAAGCAAGGGGCCTACCAATCTTGCATTATCTATGACTTGTGAACTACGCCTGATACAGTACTACACATCCCCATCACAACCAATTAGTTATTGCTGACAACAAGCGTTGCCCATTTACTGTGGATACCGAACCATGTGCTGATTCATACAATGAATTCTTTGCACTTTACTGCTGTGAGCACCTTCTCTTTCACCCATCTTGTAACTGGAATTGAAGGCTGGCTGAACGGAACAAATGTAGCGTGATCAAAAACACTGCAAGACTCTACTATAGCTGCCAGCGCAGACTAACAGAGTGGCAATCAAGCAGAACGTATGACTCTTGCTCATCATGCAATATATCTAATACGGCCTTGGTTGTCTAAACCTAGACTAGATTTTGCCAATTCCTCTTGTCAAAGCTTTTTGCCCCTTTTAACAGGGGTAAGACTGACGAAAACTCAACTCATGAAAAACCCAGCTTTTCCACTGGACGCTCCCAATGGAAGACTACATTGGCTGAATTTCTCTTTTCATTCCCTGACTTTTACTCCCTGTTGATGCTGTTTTCTCACAATTGCCCTTTGTGCTGGAGGAGTTGCCTCACATTCCCTCGGAGATTATCAGAGGTCAAGAAGGAAGAGACTCTGACATGCCAAACTACCTTGGCAGAGGAAAAATAACCTGTATTCTTACTTTTTTTTCTATCCGCTGCCTACCAAATGCTTGGGCCTACTATTTCACGTTCCAATAGTAATGTAAAATTCACAACTACTACTGGATAAATATAAGCCTAACAGCAGAAAGGTCTGGCTGCCAGTGGCTTCACCTTTATGTAACATCCCCTATGCTAGCAGTAGCACATGAATTCTGAGTTAGGGCCAGCTCTACTATTAGAGAGTGCAAGGCTGTCATCTTGGGCAAGAAACACTGAGAGATAGCAGCACTGTGTTGGGAGACAAAGCTTACTCCATGAGTAGCGGAGGAGGTTTCCTCACTGCCCGTGTTGAAGGAAGATTCAACTTCCTGTTCAGAAAACTTTTGTCCACAAAATGGCAGAGTGTGCCACTTTGTTCTTCACCCCAGGCGGCAAAATATCTTGTTCACAGGACCACTTGGATTGGCGCATGGGCTTTTAAAAAACTGGGCCAGCTTTTGACTATTTCTGCAACCTTTAATTGCCGCCCAAACATCTCCCTTCTTGGGTGCAACAATGTATTGACTTTGGAATGACCTTGCTGGTAAGCCTTTTCTACTCATGCTCAGTTTATAATAAAGTCACTATTTCTTGCTTTTGAAAGGCCTATTTTGAGGATCAATATTTCAGCCCCTGCAGCCTGGATTCTTTCCAAATTAAAAAAAAAGTGGGTGTGATCAACCACTCTCTTTCAAGGTACACAATGTTAGTCTTTTCAATTTGTATGAACTATTTTATACCTAGGAACATTTAGGGTTGCTTGTTTCTGGATGGGTCAGTTTTAGTTTTTAAAAGAAATCATAACTCAAAAACCATTTGCCCTAACTTCTCCAAATTTGGAACAGAGGGAGAGCAGTTGTCAGCTTCACCTGTGCCAAATTTGGTGCGGATTTGAAGCCCAGTTTTAAAGTTATCATTATTATTTTTGGTTTTGGCTGCCCCCATTTTTAGAATTACTTTGTAGAATGTTGATTATTCTCTTCTGCACAATGACATCACTGCACTCTCATGCAATAATAATGATTTCAGCAAAGTGTTCTCACATAAGATTTCAACTTTTCAACAAACTGGAAAATTTGTTTGGATGGCAACTTCCAGGATTTCACATCTAGTATGACCACGGGAGTTGCAGTCCAAAAAGGGGGATTCTGGGAGCAGTAGTCAAAATGCAGTTTCTGCAATCCCTAAGCTTCTCTCCCATGACCTTCCTCACAGAGCAGTGGTGAGAGTAAGTAAGGGAAGAGGAAAGAAGTATAGGCTACTTAGAGCCCGGTGCAGGAAAAGCAGGATATAAATGCTACATTTAGCCTTTCTAAGGCAGTGGAAGACAGGGGGGCCTGGTGTGCTCTGGTTTCCTCCCGAAGAGTCAGACACGGCTTAATGACTAATATCCAGTGTGGTGTAGTAGATAGAACCATGGACTAAGCCTCTGGAGAAGAGGGTTCGAATCCCCAGGGGAATTCCACCCAGCAAGATCTGCAGCGCTCTTCCAGACATGTTTACTCAGAAGTAACTCCACCTAAGTGCAAAGCACCTTATTCCACCTTGCAAGTGCCTTCAGTCCTCCACGATGGTCTTTAGCATGCACACAACATTTCCAGGAACACCCTCTAGCAAAAGCCATCCCTAGGCAACCTTAGACAGCCACAGGCTCCTTCAAGCCTCCCTTCTGGCGAAGGCGGGGGATTTGCACGCGGCGCGACGAAGAGCTCTGTTCAGTTCTGCGGCTTTCATGAGCCGCCGCCCCCCCCCCCCCCGACGGGACTGTGCGAGCGCGCGCGTCTTTTGCACCGACTGCTGGTTCTCCGGCTTCTGGGCCAAGGCGGAGGAGGTCCCACAAATCCGAATGCCTGTCCTTTGCTCCCGAGAGCAGCCCCCACGGCTCCCACCCGCCCTGCCTCGCTTGGGCCAGTCGGGACGTAGCAAGCCGTCCAACAGTTTTGCGTAGCACAAGCGCGTCCCCCCTTCCCGCGTCCTGCACAAAAGGAGGAGAGGCGCGAGACTTACGCGGAGACGGTCTTCCCGCTGAGGATCTCCGCGGGCGGCATGGCGGACCTCCTGGCTAAGGCAGCTCCTGCACTCAGTGAAGCGCCGATGGTGCCCGGCGCAGGGTCAAAAACCTCCTCCCCGGCGCAATCCCGGCCGGATCCACCCCCTCCCGGCGCACGAGCCACCCACGTGGGGGGTTGCGTGGGTGGGCAAGCCCGGCAAAACTTCTGGGGGCCACGCCTGGAGGACCCGCCCGCCCACAGGCTCGGAAGATGGCCTCGCCCCCCCCCCTCGAAGAGAAAGCGGTCTTCCGCAAAGCGCGCACGCCCCTCGGGGGGGCCCCGATCCGCCCCTCTGCGCGCGGTCCGGCTGCTTTCCCCGCCGCCTCTTCTCCTCTCCAGGGCTCCGCCTCCTCCCTTCCTCCCTCCGAGGAGAGAGAGGAGGAGCTGCCCGATCAGGTGGTTGGAAGCCCAGCTGGAGGACGCCGAGGTCGGGAGGCGCAAAAGGGATCGCGGGATCCACCGGCCGGCTGTTCCGACTTAAGCCCCCCCCCCGCCTCCAGCGGATCCCGCGCTCTGCGCTACAGCTCCTGGACCCCGCCACCGGCCATGGCCCTTGAACTGCTGAGCGGAGGGGGGGGGCTGTTAAGGGGATTCTGGGCACTGTAGTCCGAAAAACTTTTGCGGCAAACTGTGGCAGGATTGCTGGAATCGGGCTCCCCCCCCGCGCAGTTTGCGCGTCGAGCCTGTGGATCGGGACGCAAATGCAAAAAGCCGGTCTTTAGTAGAGATTCGACCAAACATTTTAAGATCGTGGGGGCCCTTTTGTTCCTCCAATCGAGAGCAGAGGAAAAGCACCGGGAGGGAGGGGGGTGGGTTGTTTCGGGTCGCCCGGGAGGCCGGGGGGGGGCAGAACTTTGAGAACGTTACTTGTGGGGGAGACTCCAACCCCCAGCATCCACGCGCCAGTATGGATGCTAAGGGGTTTGTGATCCAAAAAAGAAAATCTTCCAAGATCGACCAAGAAGGACGGGCCTGGGTGTGTGTTTGCTAACGGCTTCCACAGGTTTTCTTGTTTTTTAAAACGTGCCTGGTATCAGTCATGGACTGGATGAGGCCCAAACAAACTGTAACTTAATCCAGACAAGATAGAAGTGCTCCCAATCAATCGGAAGGAAGGCAGGTGAAGGAAGAGGGATGCAACCTGTGCTGGATGGGGTTACGCTCCTCCTGAAAACTTTGGGTCGCAGCTTTAGGGATGCTCCTGGATTCATCCCTCAACAAGAATACCCAGGTTTTGGTGGTGGCCAGGGGTGCTTCTTGCACAGCTAAAGCTGGTGTGCCCGCTGCACCCATTCCTGGAGATGTCTGATTTGGCTGCAGTGACACATGCCTTAGTGACATCCTGCTTGGATTAAGGTAACACACTCTTTGAAGATGGTTCAGAAACTTCAGCTGGTTCAAAATGCAGCAGCAAGAAGGACTGACTGGGGCCAGTTATTGGGATTATGTAACACCCCTTTTTAAAAAACAGGGACGTGGTGGTGCTGCGGGTTAAACTGCAGAAGCCTCTGTACTGCAAGGTCAGAAGACCAGCAGTCATAAGATCGAATCCACGCAACGGAGTGAGCTCCCATCGCTTGTCCCAGCTCCTGCCAACCTAGCAGTTCGAAAGCATGTAAATGTGAGTAGATGAATACAGTGGACCCTCGACTTACAGAGGGCTCGACTTACAGACTTTTCGAATTACAGACTTCTCTGGCCACAAAATTTATATTCTACTTGCAGCCGGAGAATCGACTTACAGACCAGACAAAAACCAAAATGGAACAAAAATAGAATAAAAACTGCCAGTTATGGGATTAATCGGTTTTCAGTGCATTGTAGGTCAATGGAGATTCGATTTACAGACTTTTCGACTTGCAGCCACCTTTCCAATACGGATTAATTCCTTAAGTAGAGGGTCCACTGTAGGTACTACCTCGGTAGGAAGGTCACGGCGTTCCGTATCTAGTGGCGCTGGCCACGTGACGACGGAAACTGTCTACGTACAAATGCTGGCTCTACGGCTTGGCAACAGGGATGAACACTGGCCCCTAAAGTCAGACACAACTGGACTAAATGTAAAGGGGAACCTTTACCTAACTCCTCTTTTACAAGTGCCCTGGCTACCAGTCTGTTTCCCATTCAAAGTGCTGATCATTGCCTATAAAGCCCTTTACAGCTTGTGTCCAGGCTCCCATATCTCCCCGTAGGAGTCTTCTCGGCACCTAAGATCATCAGAGGAAGTCCTCCTCTCTTTCCCATTGCCAGCGCAGGCACGGCTGACCCGAGAGAGGGCCTTCTCGGTAGCAGCTCCCAGATTATGAAATGCTCTCTTTCAGGAGATCAGGATGCCCCCCTCTTCCCTTCTATCCTTCCACCAACCCATCTTTTCAGTCAGACTTTTAACAATCATGACTGAGTCCCCGAATGCCTTTTTAAAGTTAAGACCACTTTTGATGTTTCCCTTGCTTTTAATTATCTGATTGTATTTTCATTCATGTATGGTCTAATTGGTTTTAGGGTTTAACATTACGTTTTTAATTCTGTTCTTTTTCATGCTGTGAGCTGCCTTGGTGTATAAATACATAAATAAGGTGGTGTGTAGATTTAAAAAAAACAAATTAAATAAATAAAAACAAATAAGGGGACTATTCAGGCTGCCGATGGGGGGGGGGGGGGGAGAACATGCACAGGAACACTGATGTGGTCCCTTCTGGCCCCGTTATGCTAGTCATTCCAAGGTGGATGCGTCCTACGCTAAGTCTCAGCTTTTCTCTCAAGTGGCTTTTTTCCCACCAAAGCTCACACTGAAATAAACCTGTCAGTCTTTAAAGCGCTGCCATGTTTTGCCTCCCCATTCCCTCTCAGGCTTATTCCATTTTATTGCTTTACAGTTGCCAACATGTTGAACGGATTGGTTTAGAGAAGAGTACGGATCAGCCTGTGGGGTGGTGTTGTCTGACTCTCCCACATTGCTAGAGATTTGCCTCCAGATTTTAAGGCCAGAATTGTGGCCTTCAAATTGACTTGGGCAAGCAGCAAGACAGGAAAAAGTGTTCATTGCCAGTTCCCATGGTCGATAGGTTTTAGGTAAAGGTAAAGGTTCCCCTTGACAATTTTTGTCCAGTCGCGTTCGACTCTAGGGGGCAGTGCTCATCCCCGTTTCCAAGCCATAGAGCCAGCGTTTTGTCTGAAGACAATGTTCCGTGTTCACATGGCCAGTGCGACTTAGACATGGAACGCTGTTACCTTCCCACCGAGGTGGTCCCTATTGATCTACTTGTATTTGCATGCTTTCGAACCGCTAGGTTGGCGGGAGCTGGGTCAAGTGATGGGCACTTACTCCGTCGCGTGGATTCGATCTTACGACTGCTGGTCTTCTGACCCTGCAGCACAGGCTTCTGCGGTTTAGCCCACAGCACCACCACATCCATAGGTTTTAGTTTAAAAGAATTAGAAGATTCCTGCCCTCAGCACTCTTCCTTACCCAACTCCCCCCCCCCGGGAGTTTCTCAATTCCAAACACAAATTTTACCTGGCATCTCTTCAGACTGATGGTCCTAACACTAGCAGACTGGCCTTCTTTGCAAGGTATGTCCAAAGTCAAGGAGAATACACAGGTTTCTCTAAATTGCAGTGCTGTTTTTATGAAGCAATATGGTGTTGTCAGAATTTGAACAACCTTACTGAGGTTTGCCTTACTTTTGAAGCCAATGCTAGTTGCAACTTACTTTAATGTAGGGAGTCACAACTAGAGTTAGCCAATATGAATCAATGGAATCTACACAGGAGCTGACTCACCAAATCCCCACTGATAAGTCAGTGGAATTACTCCAGTGTAGATAGAATTTCAGCCAATGAATGCATATGAACCAAATAAAATGCAGAACTTAATCGAACATTTATGGATGCATCAAGTGCCTTAGTGTACCTCAGATCAGCAAATAGTTGCTAATTAATGATTTCCTGATTGAATTCCTAGTATTGTGCCTGTTTTGTGACTCAGCATGTGACTAGGAATTTTTCAGTTACACCCTGTTCAAACACCCCAACTTACACCAGTGCACTTACACCAGTATATATTCATGTGGATTCTGACAATTTATTGATAAATGTAGAATAAGCAGGCAGTGTTTATTGGCCCACACCTCCTCCATGTTGTTTACTATGCTACACCCTTTTCTTTTTAGTAAGCAGCCAGTCTTTGTGTGCTTAGAAAAAGTTCTGTATTTAGTGAAGTTCCTAAATGTTAGCGATTGTGATCTGTTTGTCATATCTGCATACGTGCACCGTCAGCCTCAATTTATCTTCCAACGACTATGTATGCCAGTTCAGTGTAATTATTTAACTGACGAGAACCTGAGCGTTGTTGAGAGAATAGAGAAGCCTATTAATATCTGATGCATTTTAACCTGAGCCGATTCGGAACAATCGTAGCCTCGATAGCCGTCTCGTCTGAGGTTATCTTGACTCTTTTTAAGGGCGAGAGATGATTCAGAAGGAACAAATTAGTTCACAAATTGACATTTTGCGCAGAAGGAATAACAAGGCTTAGCGCACCTGTAGGAGCCGCGGAATAAGTCCGTAGCATTTTGCAGGCTGATTAATACCATGTTGGTGATCAGATGAGCCAGGCACCAGGCCTGACCTTATCTGTCTGGATTACTGAAGGGCAGTCACAATATTTGAGTAATTAGAAGTTGTTGGGTAAAATGGGGGCTGCTGTGAAAGACAGGCTTGTGATAGAAGAGCAATAAGGACTCGTTCACAATGCGTAGCAGCCGACAGTTCTGCTACAAGACTAGATTAGGGGGTCGAGAAGGGTGAATAATGAGAGGGAGGGGGAGTAAGGGAGAAAAATGCTGCAGGGGGAGGAAGGGATGAATTTTATTCATTCCCCTTCTTTCATTGGTTTAGCCACAAAGAGGAAATTGGAAACCTTTTCTTTTTCCCCCTTTTCATTCTGGATTTGCCACAGCAAGTTTGAACCTGGACAAAAAGTGGCCAATCTTAACATTGGCGAACAAGCCAGCTTTCAACCATAGTTTAAGAAACTGGCTTGTCTCACTAAACTATAGTTAAAATGAATTACAGTTTAGTGAAAACTGTAAGCGATAGTCAATCCAGGATGGGGGTATATCGCAGAGATACACTCGAAGTGTAGCATCTCAAACATGCGGTGGAAACTACCCTAAATAATGCAAAGCAAACAGTGATTTTAATAACATTTATATTATCAGTTTTGCCATCTTGCCTCCATATCATTTTAATTATTTTCAGTTAAATTTGTTGGTGTATATATGTAGGGTATAATTTTGATTTTATGATTATTATGTTTACTGTTTTAATTATTTAACTGTTTGATGCTATATTTATTTAATGTATAAACCACCCAGAGTGGCCTTGGCAGCCAGATGGGCGGCACAAAAGTCAAATAAATACAAATAAAATAAATGCAAGTTCCAGGAAGCACTTTGGCAGCAGTGTGGAGTCATGTTAGGAAGTGTAGGAGTTCATTGTGAGACTCTCCATACCCATCCCATGCCATAAAGTTTTTTAAATGCAGACAGTGAAATCACTGCATATCAACAGATGAGATCTTTTGTAAATCTAATGGCTTATGATTGCCTGTTCAAGACCAACAACCCTCAAATACTTTGCATTGCAACCATTTCTTAGAGTTTTAGTCCGAAAAGGTAAAACTTCCACATCTAGATATGATGATAGTGGGTTTATGGTTTTTATGCACCATCAACTCACCACCAGCTTATGGTGACCCTATGAATGAGTGATCTCCAACTGCCCTGCTCAGCTCCTGTAAACCCAAGCCTGTGGATCCTTTAGGAAGTAACTCCATCTCATATTTGGTCTTCCTCTGTTCCTACTGCCTTCCACCTTTCGCAGCATTATTGTCTGTTGCAAAGAATCCTGCCTTCTCATGATGTGTCCAAAGTAGGACAGCCAGAGATAGTTCAGGTTTGATATGATCAAGAACCCACTAGTTTGTCTTTCTGGCCATCCAGGATACATTGGTGCCTCGCTTGACGAGGATAATCCATTCCAGCAAAATTGCTGTAGAACGAAATCCTCGTCAAGCGAAAATCAAAAACCCATTGAAATGCATTGAAAAATGGTTCAGTGTGTTCCAATGGGCTAAATACCTAATCCTCCAGTGAAGATCCTCCATTGGGCGGCCATTTTCCGGTGCCTGTAAAACGAAAAATGCCTCCTAAAAACAGTGGGGAGTCATTTTGAAACCTGATGATCAGCTGTTTTCAGATTGTCGTAATGCAAAGAATTGGTTCCCAAAGCAGGGAACCGATCGTTGTAAAGCAATTTTTGGCCATTGAAACATCATTTTGCGATTGCAAAAGCGATCACAAAAACCTCACCGTCAAGCGGATTTGTCGTTTAACGAGGTAATCGTTAAGTGAGGCACCACTGTATCTGCAAAGCTCTCCTCCAGCACCACATTTCAAACAAATCATCTTGTTTTCTTATCAGATTTCTTTACTGTCCAGCTTTTACACCCATACATGGTGATCAGAAATTCAAGAGTGTCTCTTGGTCTTGTCTTGGTTTCCAGCGACACATCCTTACATTTTATGGTCTTTTCTAGTTCCCACATTGCTGCCCTTACTAGTCTCAGTCATCTGATTTCTTGGCTGCACTCTCCAGTTGGTAGTGGGTCACCTAGCCATCTTCCGATTCACTCAAGGCATTCACCCTTTTAGTTTCTCCATGGAATTAATATGCCAGAAGACCTAAAAACCCAATCCAAAGATCAAACACTCCATAATAAAACACCACCAACAGTACCACATATTACTTAAACAAAAATGCTATGTGTATATAATAAAGTGGTCTTTGTTGGTGCAGACAACTGCCAGAGACCAATGTAGGTCCACGGTTGTGTAATGTGTGTAGGTAATGTGTTATAGCTGGTTTTCCATGCTTTCTAAAAGCAGACTGGGCTTTACTGAGAGGTAAACTGAGTTGGTTGCTTCAGGTGGCAATTTAATAGTGAGATGTAGAAGTGAAGGCTCTGTGACTAAGCTACTGTGCTACTCTGAGGTGTGGCTGAGAACACTGTCATGTTGCCAGAGCTCGTAAAAGCTACTTTTTCTAGCATATCTCTCTCCAAATCCAAAAATTCTGCAGTTGAGCGTCCTGCCTTTGGGAAATCATGGGGGGCCAGCATTGCCAAGCTACCCAGAGTTCTCTGGGAGCTGGAGTCCAAAAAGTAACTTTTCCAGTCCTTGCATCAGACTGGCATAAAAGCCATCCTTTCTTTTAACCTCAGAAAAAATGTCTTTGCCTGTCCTTAATTTGCAAAGAGAGCCCATAGCAAAGTCTACACTCCAAACTAAATAGTGTTTTATTTATTAATGAGAGGTGTTGTTATTACTGTCTTTTAGCACTTAGCCCTCTGTGAAAACCAAAAATACACACAAGCAAAATTGGAACATCATAATTCAGTGTTCAGGTGATTTCCACCCCACTCCTTCTGCCAGAAGAGTTTGTGCCCTTGTTTAAAAGGTGCTCCCAAGATGAGCTCAGAAAAAGTGTGTTTCTTCTGTATCCTTTTCTCTTTTTCTTTAAAATATATATATATATATATATATATATATAAAAAGATGAGGCACAACTAACCAAGAAAGCCTTAACAACAAGAAAACACAACAATAAAAAAATATACAAAAAGGGGGCCATCTGGAACTCTTTTTCCTTCATATGGTACCCCCCCTTCACCTTCCAAAACTGCATTGATACTTGTGAAGGCATACAATCCTTTTTCCCTCCCAGGTGTCATGAGACCCGTTAGCGTCACAAGTCTCAGATGTGAAGGCGGAGCAGGTGTTATCGCTCTCACTCTCTCAGACTGGTCACTGGAAGTTCTACATGGCACCTCAGGGTAATGAACTACAGTATCTGAGGATCTGAAAAAAAAATGAATTGTTGCTCTACATAAAGACAGCCTAAGCTATAAGAAGATTGCCAAAACCCTGAAACTGAGCTGCAGCACGGTTGTCAAGACTGTACAGCGGTTCAAACGGACAGGTTCCACTCAAAACAGGCCTTGCCATGGTTGACCAAAGAAGTTGAGTGCCCGTGCTCAGCGTCATATCCAGAGGTTGGCTTTGGGAAATAGACGTGTGAGTGCTGCCAGCATTGCTGCAGAGGTTGAAGGGGTGGGGGGTCAGCCTGTCAGTGCTCCGACCATATGCTGCACACTGCATCAAATTGGTCTCCAGGGCAGTCGTCCCAGAAGGAAGCCTCTTCTAAAGATGATGCACAAGAAAGTCCACATATGGTTTGCTGTAGACAAGCAGACTAAGGACATGGATTTCTGGAACCATGTCCTGTGGTCCGATGAGACCAAGATAAACTTATTTGCTTCAGATGGTGTCACCCGTGTGTGGCGGCTATCAGGTGAGGAGCACAAAGCCAAGTGTGTCGTGCCTACAGTCGAGCATGGTGGTGGGAGTGTCATGGTCTGGGGCTGCATGAGTGCTGCCGGCACTGGGGAGCTACAGTTCGTTGAGGGAACCATGAATGCCAACATGTACTGTGACATACTGAAGCAGAGCATGATCCCCTCCCTTCGGAGACTGGGCCGCAGGGCAATATTCCAACATGAGAACGACCCCAAACACACCTCCGAAACAACCACTGCCTTGCTAAAGAAGCTGAGGGTAAAGGTGATGGACTGGCCAAGCATTTCTCCAGACCTAAACCCTATTGAGCATCTGTGGGGCATCCTGAAACGGAAGGTGGAGGTGTGCATGATCTCTAACATCCACCAGCTCTGTGATGTCGTCACGGAGGAGTGGAAGAGGACGCCAGAGGCAACCTGTGAAGCTCTGGTGAACTCTATGCCCAAGAGGGTTAAGGCAGTGCTGGAAAATAAGGGTGGCCACACAAAATATTGACACTTTGTGCCTCATTTGGACACCTGAGACTTGTGACAGTAACAGGTCTCATAACACCAGGGAGGGAAGACAGTTATTTGGGTCCAATTTGGACATTGTCACTTAGGGGTGTACTCACTTTTGTTGCTGACAGTTTAGACATTCATGGCTGTGTGTTGCGTTATTTTGATGGAACAGCACATTCACGTTGCTATACAAGCTGTATACTCACTGCTTTACATTGTAGCCAAGTGTCATTTCTTCAGTGTTGTCACATGAAAAGATATACTAAAATATTTATGAAATGTGAGGGGGTGTACTGACTTCCGTGATACATTGTATATCAATAAAAATAGCCTTATATAACAATCCCTTCTTAATGGGCACATTACACATTAATTTATCATAAATTTCAAACTTCTTTATACTATTCATCAACTTGAAAAAAATCATGCTTAACCTTCCATTTCCTTACTACCATTAATCTTGCAGCTGCTAATAAAATTGAAATTAATTCTTCTGTTTCATCTGTATTTGTCTGCAACATTCGTGCATCATTGCAGAGAAGTCACACACCTCCTTTCCTTCATTAAGCATCCCTGATAACAAGAGGTTATGAGATGAGGTCGCTTTCTG
Source organism: Pogona vitticeps (assembly GCF_051106095.1). Lineage (NCBI taxonomy): Eukaryota > Metazoa > Chordata > Lepidosauria > Squamata > Agamidae > Pogona > Pogona vitticeps. The sequence goes on from NC_135783.1 coordinate 346,081,134, forward strand.
GAATGTAGAGAATGCAGATTGGACACAAAGAAAACTCCCAGCACCTGCTGAGATCTATTTATTCCAAGCTCCAGACACATCTGGAAAAGTCTGTAGTCAAGATGCAATTGGCAATAATTGTAATAATAATCCTCTTTAAAGAACTGCAGAGCTGGAAGGGACCCTATAGATCACGGAATCCAACTCCTGTCAAGGATGCACAGTGGGGAATTGAACTCCGGACTTCTGGCTCTGCAGCCAGGTCCCTAAACCACTGAGCTGTCCTGCAGTTATGCATCACTGTCGCAAGTGACCTCCAATCTATAAAAGTATAGACAAAATGAAAATTGGTTGCTGTGGCTTTCTTTTCGGGCTGTTTGGCCACGTTTTGGAGGTTTTTCTTCCTAACTTTTGGCCAGTCTCTGTGGCCGGCATCTTCAGAGGACAGCTCACACAGACAGAATTCTAGCTCCTGTCGTCTGAAGACGCCGGCCACAGAGACTGGTGAAAGATTAGGAAGAAAAACCTCCAGAACACGGCGAAAGAGCCCGAAAAACCCACAACAGCCATCGGATCCCGTGCTGTGAAAGCCTTCAAGAACACAAAATGAAAATTGTTTGTCTTCAAGATGTTTTTGGTGAAAAAGACTAACTACCAGCACAGTTGGATAGTTTTTTTTAATAAAGGGAACTAAGATCCCACCCCCCCACCAAAGTCTTAGGGCTTTTGTAAGATTTTAATGGATGGAAAATTTGCCCTTATTCCTTCCTCTGTCCATCCTATGATAGATCTTCCTCTTTCCCTGTGGCTTTCCACTTTATCCAGCATTATTGTCTTTTCCCAGTGAATCTTCCCTTCCCATGTTGCACCCAAAATATGATAGTCTTAGAACTTCACTTCTAAGACTATCATATTTTGGGTACAACATGAGAAGGGAAACCCAATGGATCATTGAAACCATCCCCTGTCAAGGAGGCACAGTGAGGAATCGAACTCCCAACCTCTCTGGCTCCGCAGCCAGAGACTTAAACCACTCAGCTATCCAGCAGCTCAGTTTAGTCATTTTTGATTCTAAAGAGAGTTTAGGCTTCTTTTGATCGACAGCTCATTTGTCTTTGAGGCTGTCCTACATGGTATCTATAAACCTCTTCTCTGGCACCCTGTTTTGAATGAAGAGACTTTTTTTCTCTCTCAGCTTGCTTTCAGGTCTGTACATGGCAATCAGGAATGCCATTGGATGGATGGTTTGGTCTCCAGTGGCCGATCTTTTCTTTTAAGTGAGGATCTTGCATCTACATTTTTGCAATGACACAACCCAAATGGGTGAAGGCCAGTTTAAAGATCTAACAGAGTTCGGAGACAGCCTTGCTAAAGAAGCGGACAGGAAAGAGGAGTCAAGGTTGGCATGGATGAATAGAATCTTGTTGTATCTGCCAAATGCTCGGGGAAACACGTCACACCTGGCTACTGAATAACCTGCATTTCTTTAAAGATGCCGAAATGTGCTTGAGCTGCTTCCTGCCTAGAAAAATTACACTCTGTCCACACAGTGTTGGCAGAGTAAGGAATAGGGTTTTGTTCTTACCACTGTCAGCAGGAACAGAAACTCCTTTGGTTTGAACAAAGGGTGCTGACTGCAACCCTGGAACACTAAAAGTTAACCTCTGCCTTTTTTTAATAAGGGGGTTGTCATGTTTCTGTGTGCTTCTGCTCCCAGCCAAGGCAGAGCTTGTGAGCAATAGATTATTCACTGAATGGCTGTCGTTGCTTTCTTCTATAGCAGGGGTATGTAGGGTATAGACTGAAGACTACGTGTGTACTCAGGGGTCCAACTTCAATCCCTCCAAAAGCACTGGGGGGGGGGAAACAAATCAATCTGGCTGTATCTGGCTGTGGAGTCAGAGGTTGGGAGTTCAAATCCCCGTAAGAGCCAGCCTGTGGTTCCTTGGGCAAGCTGCACAGTTCCAGGATACCCCCAGAAGCAGGGAATGGTAAACCACTTCTGCGTATTCTCTTCCTGGAACACCATGGAAAGGGTTGACAAAAGTCGGAATTGACTTGACAGCACATTATTATTATAAATACTAGATCTACAGAGCTGCTCTGTAGAGACAGAGAAAAACCATTTACCCTACATCTCCTGAGATGAAATCTCTTCTTACCAACATTCTTCAGCCTGACTCATTCAGTTTGCATTCTCCATCATCCTTAAAAACAGTTTCAATATCGTTTCAGAAGGAACTTGAACCCTTCTGCTCCTCCTTTAAGCCCAGCAATGCCCAGCACTGTGAAAGTGTTGATGATAGTTCAGCGGTGGGTTTCTGTCCTGTTGGATGAGAAAATGAGGGCAAAGTCCACCACAGGTACTATAGGGTCATGGCACTTTGTCACATGGCCATGTCCTGATGCAATGCTGTTGCGTCATACTTATGGGGACCTGTACCAATGTACAATTTTAGGTCAATAGTAGAGACTATCAGAAGATTGCAGCAATCACTGTGCTTGTAAAAGCAAACTTTGCAGAAACCTATAGGGAAACAAAGCTGGATGGATGTCCCTGTGGTTTAGATATGGCTGGGAGTTCAGTTCCCCACTGTTCCTCCAGGGAGAAGAGCCAGCCTTTGTAGCCTTGGGCAAGCTGCACAGTCCCAGAAATGCCCCCAGAAGAAGGGAATGGGGAACCACTTCTACACGTTCTCTACCAGGAAACTCCTGAAAAGGGTTGCCATAAGTCAGAACTGACTTGGCAACACATGATGATGCTTCAGGGTGGACACAAATCAAATCAGTCATCTTGGATACACAGTGGAAAGTGAGAGCTCTATCTTTTAAGGCATTTCATTCCGCTATCAATAGCTATTTGCCGCTGAACATTAAAGATGTGTTTAGCTGATCAGTTGGTTTGATTAGAGTATGAAACCTTGTGATTAATTAAAATGTATAAAGATTTTTAAGCAAGCTATATTGAATTAACCAATATAATTAGGCAATTCATTAAATGCATATGATTGAAATACTTCATTTACTTCAATTGGATGACAGTCCCAATGGGATAGGCATCCAAAATATTTGCTTTAAAACATGCCTTATGGCTGTCACATGTCTCCATATACAACATGGAGCTCTTCCAGATGCTATCAGATTGTAAATCTGCCAGCCTTAGCTAGTGGTGAGGAATGCTGAGAGTTTTAGTCTGATAACATCACATATGGCCCACAATCTGTAGAGAAACTTCTCTGCTGGCAGATACAATTGTTGTTGTTGTTCAGTTGTTAAGTCGTGTCCGACTCTTCGTGACCCCATGGCCCAGAACACGCCAGGCCCTCCTGTCTTCCACTGCCTCCCGGAGTTGGGTCAAATTCATGTTGGTCACTTCAATGACACTGTCCATTCATCTCGTCCTCTGTCGTCCCCTTCTCCTCTTGACCTCACACTTTCCCAACATCAGGGTCTTTTCCAGGGGGTCTTCTCTTCTCATGAGATGGCCAAAGTATTGGAGCCTCACCTTCAGGATCTGCCCTTCCAGTGAGCACTCAGGGTTGATTCCCTTCAGAATGGATAGGTTTGTTCTCCTTGCAGTCCAGGGGACTCTCAAGAGTCTCCTCCTGCACCACAATTCAAAAGCATCAATTCTTCGGCGGTCAGCCTTCTTTAAGGTCCAGTGCTTACTTTCATACATCACTACTGGAAAAACCAAAGCTTTGACTATATGGACCTTTGTCAGTAAGGTGATGTCTGTGCTTTTTAAGATGTTGTCTAGGTTTGTCATCGCGTTCCTTCCAAGAAGCAGCCGTCTTTTAATTTAGTTGCTGCTGTCACCATCTGCAGTGATAATGGAGCCCAAGAAAGTAAAATCTGTCACTGCCTCCATATCTTCCCCTTCTATTTACCAAGAGGTGATGGGACCAGTGGCCATGATCTTCTTCTTCTTTTTTTATGTTGAGCTTCAGACCATTTTTTGCACTCTCCTCTTTCACCCTCATTAAGAAGTTCTTTGAGTCCTCTTCAGTTTCTGCCATCAGAGTGGTACCATCTGTATATCAGAGGTTGTTGATATTTCTTCCGGCTTGGGATTCATCCAGTCCAGCCTTTTGCATGATGTATTTTGCATATAAGTTAAATAAGCACGGAGACAGTATACAGCCTTATTGTATTCCTTTCCCAATTTTGAACCAATCAGTACTTCCATATCCAGTTCTAAATGTTGCTTCCTGTCCTACATATAGATTTCTCAGGAGATAGATAAGGTGGTCAGGCACTCCCATTTCTTAAAAAACTTGACATAGTTTGTTGTGCTCCACACAGTCAAAGGATTTTGCATAGTCAATGAAGCAGAAGTAGATGTTTTTCTGGAACTCTCTGACTTTCTCCATAATCCAGCACACATTAGCAACTTGGTCTCGGGTTCCTCTGCCCCCAGTATGGTCCACATACTGCTGAAGCCTACCTTGGAGGATTTTGAGCATAACCTTGCTAGCGTGTGATATGAGTGTGATTATACGGTAGTTGGATCATTCTTTGGCACTTCCCTTCTTTGGGATTGGGATGTAGACTGATCTTTTCCAGTCCTCTGGCCACCGCTGACTTTTCCAAACTTGCTGGCATATTGAGTGTAGCACCTTAACAGCATCATCTTTTAAGATTTAAAATAGTTCAACTGGAATGCCATCCCCTCCACTGGTGTTTTTGTTAGCTATGCTTTCTAAGGCCCACTTGACATTACTGTCCAGGATGTCTCAAGGCCATTTGCTATTGGGCTTAGATTATGAAAAATAGGCTCAACTCTCAGTTCTCTGTCTGCCTGATGGCCTGGCATTATCACAACAAAAAAGAACGTATAAGAGAAAGGCTGTAGTTGAATATTAAGAAGACAAAACAATTGTGCTGCTATTCTGTCTTCCCTTTTTTTCCCCGTAACAGGTCTTGTTCTGGAGAGGGAAAAGGACAGGCAGTGGGAAAATATGAGGTAATGGTTGTTGATTAAAGATGGTATCTGGACCTCCCATAAAGTTCTGGGAACGAGTCAATGAAATTAAACCATTGACAATGGTGAAGAAATCAAAATTCTTAAAGGTATGCTGTCAACTGATTCCTGGTATTGACTAAAGCAAAGGCTGCATCCAGGAAATCAAAAACAGATTTTGATTTGGGTTAAGAGCCAGGAAGGATCTAGAAATGACCTTAAGTGTAGGGATGTGTCCCTGAACACCAATGTTAAAATAATTCAGATTATAGTATTCTGGGTCAGTATGTATGGCTGTGAAAGCTGGTGTAAGTAGAAATCTGATAGGAAAGAAACTGATCCCATTGAAATGGGGTGATGGAAGGGGCTTACGGGTAAGATGGACCTAAATGAGCAGTAAGTGGATCCCAGATCAAATCAAACTGAACCCTTGCTAGAATCTAAGATGGCTAAATTGTCATAATTTGGGCATATTATGAAAAATGTCATACTTTGGACATATCATGAGAAAGACAGGAATCAATGAGAAAAAGTAATAATAATAGGAAAAGTGGAAGGCAGTAGGAAAAGAGGAAGCCTAAATGTAAGATGGATTGACTTCATATAAGAGATCATGACCTTGACTTTGCAAGAAATGGGCAGCGCTGTTAATGCCAGAATCTTCTGGAGCTAATCCATAGAGTCACCATAAGTCAGTAGCAACACACTAGCAGGTAACATACAATTATATGTTACATACAAAAATGAAAGCCTCACCCAGATATGCCTGGATGTGCTTCCTAAATTAGTCACAAAGCCACGTCTACTGCATCTTATTAATTTGTCTGCCATTAGGGGGCAGCAAAACCTGAGCTATTTTTTAAAAATGACACAGGATATTGCTGGGAGAGCCACAGCTGTGCATTCAGCATTTAAAAAAAGGAGGAATACAGGATATGTAATTTTGCCATTAATAGGCCTCCTTTATGTGAAAAAAATCTTATGCAGAGGAACTAAGGGATGAAAAAAAATACATCAAAACAATCATTTAGTAGGAGTTAAATGTTACATTAAAATAAATTCAGACAGAGACTCAAAATGGCCTGTTCTGTTCCTGTTTTTTTTGATCACTGTCTGTATTTTAAGAGTGTTGGTAGGTCAGCCATTTCTGACCTAGTGATCTCCAGACATACTGAATTGTCCTTTGTCTACAAGCCTTGCATGCTGAGAAAAAATATGGCAGAGGGGAAAGTAACACATCTGGAGACAGCTGTGATGGAAAGGCATCTTGGTGGCACAATCCAGGCTAAGAAGGAGCACATCACTATATGAGGATAAGCCAGTCAGCTCTCGTACCCATTTGCACGACTAGGATGTTAAGAAAAAACAAAACACTGCAGAAAATCAATAAAATTTTGTCACGAGAAATGAAAAAGTCAGTGATTGTGGCCCGTGATCAAAACACAGAAAGTTCAGAAACAAGTGTGGGTGATACTAACATATTTTTTTTTCCAAAACACGCAAATTTTCAAGTCCAGAAGGACTCTTCTTCAATCTGAGCATTGCAGATCTTGAGGGAATGGAGAGAAGAAGGAAAATTCCAAAATTGTTCTGGCCGGGCATCGCAGCGTCAGGATTTGCATTAAAATAATGTCCTGACTGAGTTTGGATGGAGGCCGCCAATGTCTTGTTTCAGCTTCAGGAATCCTGTTGAAAGTTCTCTCTTTGTAAAATGTTTTTTATTATTGCTGTCCCCTTTGTTGTGAGCCGCCTAGAGTGGTCAATCGACTAGATAGGCGGGATATAAATTAAATAAATAAATTAAATAAATAAAATAAATAAATCCTGTATCAGCTTGAGGTATCAGATTTTCCTCTCAGGTACTATAAGATGGCTCATATTTTCCCCCATCTCTGTATAGACAATAAGAATACCAACCAACTTTATCAGCAGAGGTTGAGAAAGACAATTCGTACTGTACTACAGCAGAGCTCATCAACATTCTACGACGAAATCCTCAAAATGGGGGCAGACCAAGCAAAAAATATAGAATTTTTTTACATTGGACATTGGTGATTTGGCACAGACGGAGTCAACAGTCTGTTCTTGCTCTGTGACAAATTTGGGGAAGTTTGGTCAATGGGTTTTCAAGTTATGCTTCTTTAAAAAAGTATAATTGTTTCTCCCTCTCTTCCTGTGCAGAAGCAAGCAACCTCAAAAATTGCTCAGTTTTAAAATAGCTCATACAAACTGAAACCACCACCCCCAACCTTGCTTATCTTGAATCGCTTTGTGCTTGGGTGGAAAGTGGTTAAATGATGGGGGGGGGAAGGAGTCAGCTTCTGGGGATTTCCCTTGCTTGGTTCTACTTTGTGAATGGTAGATGTGGACACAGAATATCTCACAATACCTGACATTCATAAACTGGAGACTTTTAGAAGAATTGAGTAAGCTCTTCATGCTAGCTCATTGTACTCTGCTAGCACAGCCCCAGTGTTGAAACTCCTGTGATGTCAACACAAGAACGTATGAACATAAGAAGAGACCTGCTGGATCAGGCCAAGGGCCCATCTAGTCCAGTTCCCTGCATCTCACCGTGGCCCCAACAGATGCCTCTGGGAACACACGAGACAACTAGATTCCTGTCTCCTGATCCCCCTCCCCTGCATCTGGCATTTTGAAGTACCTTCCTTTGAAGCCTAGAGATTATACATCCCCATCATGGCTCGTAGCCTGCGATGGACTTTTCCTCAAGGAATCTGTCCAATCCCCTTTGAAAGGCATATAGGGCAGGTGCCATCATCACATCCTGTGACAAGGAGTTCCACAGACTAACAGCACACTGAATACAGAAATCTTTCATTTTATCTGTTCTCACTCTCCCAGCACTCAATAAGAGGAGATGTCCCCTGGTGCTAGTATTGTGTGAAAGGGAAAAGAGCTTCCCTCTATCCACTCAATCCACCCCCTGCATAATTTTATATTTCTCAAACACAAGCCTCTCCTACTCCACTGTTTTAAGGTTTGATCCTTGGATCTGAGGGAATGAAATGCTCCTGGGCTGGCAAGATTACTAATAGTAGATATACAGTAGTTCTCCCTTATCCGCAAGATCAGTATCCACTGATTCACCTATCCACAGTCTGAAAATATTAATACTGTAATATTAAAGGGAAAATACCCCCCAAAATATATATTTATGACAATGATGTTACCATAACGTGCCACTAGAGGGAGCCAGAGACCATAATATAGCATTTGCTAGTGAAAGAGACTTCCATTAGGTCATTACCAGAACAGGTCATTAGAGGGAGCCATAGACTATGCTATGTGTATTGCTGTTATAAGAGCATTCAGTATAATCCACATTTTTCAGAATCTGCACGGAACTTGGACCTGATCTCCTGCATATACAGGAGTCCTAATTTAAACACAAAACACTTTTTGTGAACCTCTTGGACAGCTCCATAGCTGACATATATTTCTCTTGGCAAAGGGGTTTTTACAACCCAACCAAAACCTGTCCATTTAATGGATCAGGACATGTAATAATGGTCTCCAGTTACAGGGAGCTAGGTTTTCTTTGAATAGCAGGAAAAACCTTTTTAACTGTTAGAGCAGTACAACAATGGAAACACTTACCTGATTTGCTTAAGGAAGCATTTGACAACATACTGTTCTTATGATCCATTTGTTTTTGTGTCTCTTATATCAATATTTTGTTTTTGTTGTTGTTTAGTCCTTAAATCATGTCCGACTCTTCGTGACTCCACGGACCAGAGCAGGCCAGGCCCTCCTGTCTTCCACTGCCTCCCGGAGTTCGATCAAATTCATGTTGGTCGCTTCGATGACACTGTCCAACCATCTCATCCTCTGTCGTCCTCTTCTCCTCTTGCCTTCACACTTTCCCAACATCAGGGTCTTTTCCAGGGAGTCTTCTCTTCTCATGAGATGGCCAAAGTATTGGAGCCTCACCTTCAGGATCTGTCCTTCCAGTGAGCACCCAGGGTTCATTTCTTTCAAAATGGATATTTTATAATATTTTTCAATTATATTTTCAATTATATTTGTTATAATTTGTTGTGCTGTATTGTAATCTGGTTAGAGTTTATATTAAATCAGAGGTAACCTGGTGGTTGCGCTTTTTAGTTACGTTTTTTATTTATTAGGCTAGTGAGTATATTTCATCATTTGTTTATAGTCTGTGTTATATAAATGGCCCTGAGCAGTGTCTTCATTTAATCAGGCAGTATATAATTTCTGTCAATGAATAAATGAATGAATGAATGAATGAATACCTACCTACCTACCTACCTACCTACCTACCTACCTACCTAACTACCTAACTACCTAACTACCTAACTACCTAACTACCTACCTAACTACCTACCTAACTACCTACCTACCAACCATGAGAGGCGGTGAGTGCTCTCCAATTCTAGAAACATTCAAGAGAAAGTTAGAAAACTATCTGTCAGATATACTTTGATTTGGATTCCTGTACCGAGCAGGAGGTTGGACTTGATGGCCTTCTAGGCCCCTTTCAACATCACGATTCTATGATTTGTGACTTTGGATTGCTTTAGAAGCAACCTAAAATGTACAGCTTGACAAATGAAATCAAGTTATTCTCATGATACAGTAACAGCAGAGGGCACTCTTGTAATGAGAAATACCAGCTTTTAAATACAGTATGTGCATGGTTTTTAATGAGAAGCAATTCCAGGTAAGAGAAGCCATGATATATAAGGCAGGGAACAACTTATGAGGTTGCCCTCTGGCCCTGGAGCTTATGCAGGACACATCTTTGCTTGATTAGCCCATCCAAAGCAAGAGGGCTTCTATATTGGCCCACAATCAGTAAGATAACACAGAAGGTCAGTGGAAGATCAGGAACTAGCTTTGGTCTTCCCTTCTTGTCAGACAGTGACAGTGAAACGCAAGGTTGCGCTCCCTGAAACCAACTTTCTTCGCTCATAATAAAGGGCCCCCTACTTTCAGTTTATGAGAATGGCTACTCCGTTCAGTTTAAAAACACAGTGGTCTCTTGTGCGAAATAATATACAATGGTATTTAGCTTATCCTATGTTAAGAATTGCTGTCTGGATTTAGGTATCTGGCTGTGGAGTCAGAGGTTGGGAGTTCGATTCCCCTCTGTGCCTGGTGCTAGTAGAGCCAACCTGGGTAGCCTTGGGCAAGCGGCACACAAGGAAATGGTAAACCCCTTCTGAGTTTTCTCTACCTGGAAAACCCTGAAAAGGGTCACTATAAGTCAGAATTGACTTGATGGCACATGTGAGTTGGCCTAAAAAGTTGCCAAATAATGGACTCTGTAGTCCAGCATGGCTTGATGAAACAGGGAATTTTGGATATGCAGGAGGGGAGGAGTATCAGACCAGGGAACACTGAACTATGTGCATTTTCCTCCACATGCCTAACTTAGGAGCCTCGTGGCGCAGTGGTTAAACTGCTGTACTGCAGCCAAAACTGTGCTCACAGCCTGGGGTTCGATCCCAGGTAGCTGGCTCAAGGTTCACTCGGCCTTCTATCCTTCTGAGGTCGGTAAAATGAGTACCCAGCTAGCTGGGGGGTGGGCAATGCCTAGACTGCATAATTAACTTGTAAACCGCCCAGAGAGTGCTTGATGCACTATGTGGTGGTATATAAGCAGCAAGCTTTGCTTTTTCTTTCCTTCTTTCAAATTACAGAACTAACCAAAGAGATGAATAAGTAACTACCAGGGAAGTTTCTGTCTGGGGTTGGATTTCCAAGAAATAGTGTCAGTGACTGTCCTGAAACGTCTTTCTAAAAGATTCCTCCTCCACCCCTTAAATAGCCCTGCTGGTGGTTTAAAGTCCTCTTGCTAAAATCTGTTTCCATGAGAACAGGAACTGGAGCTTGAAACGAAATGAAGAAATTGCTGATACAAAGGGCTCAAACATGTTTGTATAAGAAGGGGCAGTGAAGAAGACTGTGCAAACCAGCTGACACATTCACCATGATCTTGGTGTCTCTTCCTTTTCAGACTCCAGCTTGAACATCAGGCATTTCTCACTCCATATAAGGTAAAAATCCTTGTTGCAACACCTTGAGCATCAGTTTGCGTGCATAGGAAATTAGAGCAATGCTACTATGATTACTGTACTCCCTGGTATCTCCCTCCTTGGGGATTGGAATGTATGTTGAACCTTTCCAGTCTTTTGACTATTGTTTTGTTTTGGATATTTATTTGCAGATTCTTGTTAGGATTTTGATGGATTCACTCTCTGCAGCTTGGAAAGCTTCAGTCAGTTTTCCATCTACCTCTAGTGATTTTTTTCACTAGGGATATAATAATGTATTGTTGCTGGGCAAATCTGTCCCATTCCTTGCTAACGGATGGGTTGAACCTAAACCTGGGGGTTAACAGCGAGGTTTGAGCAGACTGGCAGATGGTGGTATTAACCCTGCAAATCAAAAAGTGCCAGTGTTTCACTGTAATCCTTGGTTCCATTGCACTGCCGTGAAAAGCAATAGGCATGTATCATTAAATAGATACATACAAAATAATCTAACTCTCCTAGTGGGTACAGCTACATTCATTTCCTGCTGCTGAGCGTTTATAGGTAGCTGTTTGGGCAGAGGATAAACAGAACATTGGCCTATATAAAACCTCTCCTAAGGATGGGCCACACGAAAGACGCAAAACACAAAGGAGGCTCTCTTTCATGTAATTCGTATGATTTCATTGAATGCTGCAAGAAATTCCTTAAAGCACAAAGTATACCTCTCTTCTATATGGACTGAGTTTTAATTTTTAATGTTTGTATTGTTTGCCCTTCGTGAGGCGACCTAAGCCAGTTCACAATGTTGAAACAAATGATGCTAAAAGCACATTAAATTACAGGTTGAAACAAGAAAGCATGCAATAATAATTTAAAACCCATTAATTAATTTTAAAGGATTTTAAACATCCAAACAAACTTAGGAAAAACAACAATCCGGCAACCAGGAACTCATCCGTACTTATTAAAAACCTGCCTGAAGAGGTTTTTAATAGGAATGTCTGGCAAAAGGATGTAAGGGAGGGGGCCAACCTAACCTCTAGATGGAGAGCATTCCTTAACCTGGGAGCAGCCTCAGAGAAAGCTCTCTCTTGGGTCCCCCATCAAGCAAGCCTGTGATGGCCACAGGACCAAGAAGAGGGCCTCCTCTGAAGATCTTAAAGGCCAGGTAGGCTCACAAGGGGAGACATGGTCCTTCAGGTAGCCTCAACCCACATTTTGGAATTTGCCAAGTTGTTTAGTAGATAGCACTGTTTATTTCCTTTGATGAAGCAGGCTTCTTCCAGGGCGGTCCTTTTATCTCCTCCACCAGATCTCAGTGGCAAAAAAAAATCTACAGCTTCTGCATGTCAGTTTGGCAGTAAGAGCATGCCTACAGCTTGAAATAGATGCAATTTCTTGCAATCACACAATGTTCCTGACCTTTTCCTGGTCATAAAGCAAATGTACCTTCACTTATGTCAAGTAACATCAAATTTTCTCTCCTGTTGACTCAGAAGAATGAAGCTACACACTATTCAAGTTAATAGGAAATTTGAGCAAAGTGGTTGATTAGAACGTTATCGTTTAAGAGTTTGATGGCCAAAGTTCTCCTCCAATTTTCTTCCCCAGCGTATCTTCTCCCCACCTCTACTTTTGCAAGGATGCAAAAACAACCCAATAAGGAGGTTCTTCCATCTATCACCAGGGAAAGGGAACACGGAGTGTGGTGCTTTTAACAATGCACTGCACAAATTCTATCTATATAAATATGTGGGAGTGAAAAATGTGCAACTATTCTTGCACAGGAATAACGGAGTTAGTTAGGGTTCCCTGCTGTATTCCACTTTTCTATTACTCTCTTAATTCCTCACCTGCAGGCTGATATTCTGAGGATTAATTTCACTTCCTCCCACATACTTCTCTCTCTCTCTCTCTCTCTCTCTCTCTCTCTCTGTTAGTCATGCAGCCAGAAGTAGCAGATCTAATATTTTCACTTTACCACAGATGCAGTTTATTAATAAATGAGTGCTGTCAAGTCCATTCTGACTTACAGCAACCCTTTCCAGGGTTTTCTTGGTCAAGAATACTCATAAGTCATCAATATCCCCTTTTTCTGGATAGATGTCTGGATAGCTCAGGGCGTTAGGTATCTGCCTGTGGAACAAGAAGTTGGAAGTTCGGTCCCCGACCGTGCCTTAAAAGAGAAGAGCCAGGCTGTGTAAGCCTCGGGCAAGCTGCACAAAGCTTCAGGGTGCCCCCCCCAAAGAAGAAGGGAATGGTAAACCACTTCTGAGCACTCGCTATCTAGAACACTCTGAAAAAGGGTTACCCATAAGTCAGAATTGACTTGATGGCATACAATGATGATGGTGATGATGGTGGGACTGTGGGTTTTCTGGGACTGTGCAGTTTGCCCAAGACTTCTCCAGGTGGTACAGTGGATCAAACTCTCAACCTTTGGTGTTGCAGCCTCATGCCTAACTCACTGCTATTCAGCCAATTATGTGGTTGGCCAACATAAAATAATGTGTGTGTGTGTAAGGTATATTTTGTTGTTGTTTAGTCTTTTAGTCGTGTCTGACTCTTCGTGACCCCATGGACCAGAGCACGGCAGGCCCTCCTGCCTTCCACTGCCTCCCGGAGTTGGGTCAAAGTCATGTTGGTCTCTTCGATGACACTGTCCAACCATCTCATCCTCTGTCGTTCCCTTCTCCTCTTGCCTTCACACTTTCCCAACACCAGGGTCTTTTCCAGGGAGTCTTCTCTTCTCATGAGATGGCCAAAATATTGAAGCCTCAATATGTGTCTGTGTGGTTTTGTTGTTACTAGGAGAAGCAGAGAAGCACACATACAGACATAGTAAAATGGAAAAAAACAACCAGAAAAAAGATATTTTCACATGTATTATCAGAACTGGACACTAAAAGGCACCAGAGACCATGTGATGTATTCTTTCCTAACAAGTATTCATAGCACAATCTCTAGCTCCCTCTAGTGATTCGGATGATATATGTGAAAATAGGTTTTTTTTTTTCTGGATTCCACCCCCCTTCTTTTAATATTTTTAATGTTTTCAGACCATGGAAAACTGAATCAGAGGATAAGGGGATCCTACTGTTTTACCAAATTGGCTTATTGACGTTTTAACCTAGTGCCACATCTTTAACAATCTCCAAATTGATTGTGTGGAGCCTGCCTGATGAACATCTACTTTTTTACCTAGCAAGGAACTGCAAGCTTCACAGGATTAAAAAGTCTTTTTCATATTTTTATTATTGGCCAAGAGAGTGGCTACTCTGTATTATCAGAGTCATACATCTCTGTAAGGCAATTTCTGAACTTAAGGTAGTTCGCCTCTAAAAGTGACACCACTGCTGGATAGTTCAGTGGTTTGAGTCTCGGTTAGAAGTTTGGTTCCCTACCGTGCCTCCTTGATAAGGGCTGGACTTGATCATCCGTAGGGTCCCTTCCAGCTCTGCTGTTCAAAAAAATATATATCATTATTATTATTCTTTGCGTTAACACCAGCATAATGAGGCAAGAGGACTTGGGACCTTAAAATGTCTCAAAATGTCTTAATTTTTTTTATCAAAGTCAACATAGATTGGAAGCAATTTGACACCCCAACACACAAGCTGATGATCACCTAGCAGGCTTGATAGAATGAGTAATGCAACCCATTTCTTTCAAAACATCCCATGTTTGGATGCATCCATCCTACCTCCCTGTTTTATAGCCAGAAAGGATACAGATAAGTAAAGGTATTGAATGGACTCCAAGAGTCCCGTTTTTACTACTACAAAAAAGCCACAGTAGTGCTGGTGCACTCCATGGCCATCTCATCATATAAGGTGGTGGTCTCCAACCTTGGGCCTCCAGGTGTTATTGTACTACAACTCCTAGAAGCCTTCACCACCACCTCTGCTGGCCAGGATTTCTGGGCATTGGTCCAAGAACATCTGGAGGCCCAAGGTTGGGGGACCACTGATATAAGGCTTCCCCCTACAGGCTTTGGGATGACCGACTGAGATGCTACTCGGTAGCCCAGGAGGTGCGCCTGTGATCACTTTGCTGTTGCAGCAAATACTAGCAAATGCTTTGAATACAGCTTAGGAGATATTTCGCCACTGTCCCGTGGCAAAGTGGTTAAACTGCAGTACTGCAGTCAAGACTCTGCTCATGACTTGAATTGGATTCCAACAGGTTCAGGTAGCTGGCTCAAGGTTGACTCAGCTCTCTCTCCTTCTAAGGTCAGTAAACCGAGTACCCACTCACTGGGGGGACGAAGTGTTGCTTGCATAATGATGTTGCAAACTGCCCAGAGAGGGCTCTATGGGGCGGTATATATGTCAAAACAACATTCTGTATTTTAATGTTTGCAAATAAAAATAATGGACAAACGGATCCTAAATTATTAAGATGGCATCAGCCAGGAAAGTAATTATTTTAAGACAGAACTTGTGTGAAGGAGGAAGAAGAAAAACCTAACAGGTACAGCAAATAGACATTAACAAGCTTCACACAGCAAAAGAGAGAGAGAGAGAGAAATAAGAAAAGACCACTTAATCTAGCAGAAGGACGACGTTCCCCTTCATTTTCATTTTCTTCGGTCTTTTTCTCACATTCTTATGTCCGGGGTCTTTTTAGCAGCTCTTAATTCTGATTTGTAAATGGACTGAAATTTGGTTCACAGATGAGCCAGTTAAAGGAGAGAGGCCCAGAAAGAGTCCGCCAAGTTCCATTATAATGCTTCACAACTGGCACCTTATGTTTAATAATCTGACAAGCAAGATATATGAGCACTGCACCAAAAAAGAAGAGGATACTTTGCAAGAAAAACAAGTAGCAGCACACACTCTTTGGAATTAGAATGTCTGTTTTCCAGACGTGAGAGAAAAGTAAAGGAAAATGGATTGAAAGGTGAAAACGAACGACAGGCTTCTGAGATGTTAATTTACAAATAGTTTTGGAGTAGGCAGTGACCTCTCCCCAAAATTGCCCCCCCCCTCCACGAGCCATCCCTGTCACCTTCACACCTTGATCAAAATTAGAAAACTTTCATGAAAGCAAATGATATTTTCCCTATTATTGTTGCAGGTTTTTTGGGGAGGTATGTGTAGCTTGTTGACTTTAGGGAGGTCACTGTGAAAACGAGAGGCTGTTTGCAGGACTGTGTTTCAAGGACAGAGGTCTAAAAGTCAATTAAACCCAACATCTGCTAGACTGTAAGGAGTTTCAAGCAACTTTTAAAGATGAACCAAAGCCTCCTTTTCCTTTTATAAATGGAATGGGGAACTGGTCATTTGTAGTATGTTTGTTACCCCTTTGAGAAAGTGAAGAAGTGAGATATCCAGACTTGGAGGTTGTTCATGACTTTGTGTACCTTGGCTCAACGATCTCTGACACTCCCTAGATGTCGAGCTGGATAAATGCATTGGCAAAGCAGCTACCATGTTCTCTAGACTCACAAAGAGAGTATGGCTTAATAAGAAGCTAACGGCATATACAGTGGTGCCTCGCTTGATGATTACCTTGTTAGACGAGGAAATCGCTTGACAATGAAATTTTTGCAATCTTTTCAGCTGATCATCGGGTCTTCAAAATGGCCGACTGCTGTTTAAAATTGCTCCCCGCTGTGTTTTACGATGGATTCCTCACTTTATAGGCACAAAAAATGGCCTCCCTATGGAGGATCTTCGCTGGACTCTGAGGTATTTCGCCCATTGGAACGCAATGAACAGGCTTTCAATGCATTTCAACGGGCTTTTTCATTTCACTTGACAAGGATTTCGCTTAACAGTGATTTGAACGAAATGAATTATCCTCGTCAAGCAAGGCACCACTGTACCAAGATCCAGGTGTATAGAGCCTGGGTTCTGAGCACACTCTTGTGCTGCAGTGAGTCCTGGACCCTTTGTGCATGGCAGGAGAGGAAGCTGAACACATTCCATATGCGTTGCCTCTGACACGTTTTTGGTATCACCTGGCAGGACAAAGTTCCAAATAGAGTAGTCCTAGAATGAGCTAGAATTTTTAGCATGTATACATTATTGAAACAGCGACGTCTACATTGGCTTGGGCATGTTGTGGGAATGGCTGATGGTTGGATTCCAAAAGATCTCCTGTATGGAAAATTAGTGCAGGGAAATCACCCCAGAGGAAAGACCACAGCTGCAATACAAAGATATCTGCATGCGGGATCTGAAGGCCTTAGGAATGGACCTCAACAGATGGGAAACCTTGACATCTGAGTGTTCAGCCTGGAGGCAGGCGGTGGATCACGGCCTCTCCTAATTTGAAGAGTCCCTTGTCCAACAGGCCAAGGCAAAGAGGCAGTCCCAAAACCAACCAAATCAGGGAGCTGGACAGGGGACAGATTGTATTTGTCTTCAGTGTGGAAGGGATTGTCACTCTCAAATTGGCCTTTTCAGCTACACTGGACGCTGTTCCAAGTCCTCCATACAGAGCATGTTACCATAGTCTCTCGAGACTGAAGGATGCCTAATCTAAAGGAGTATAAAGGAGAGGACTCATGTTGCGGTTATGTACCATCATGTTGCCCCAACTTAGGATGACCTTAGCAGGAAGCAGGCTCTACATGTTTCAGGTAACCTATAGTAGGCTTTTCACTGTGCGTTATCTGAAAACAGGTACAAAACTGCCTGCACATGGAGCAGCCAACACCTTGCTGCTGGCCAGGCAGAGCAGGGAGGCTTCCTGCTGCTGTTGCTAGCAGGGCTTGTCCAGGCGACTGCTGGCAAAAACAGTTTCCAGAACATCGCCAGCTAGCCAGTGTAAAGGTAGTCGGTAGACTTTCATCACATGCAGGGACCAATATGGCTTTTCATTGTCCCATGTGTGTAGTTACAGCCCCTATGAATTAGTGACCTTCGGTAAGACCTATTATCAATAGTCCTGCTCAGCTCTTGCAAGCCTAAGGCTGTGGCTTCCTTTGTTGAGTCAATCAATCTCTTATTTAGTCCTCCTCTTTTCCTGCTGACTTCAATTTTTCCCAGCATTACTGTCTTTTCCAGGAGCCTTGTCTTCTCAAGATGTGCCCAAGCACAATAGCCTTGGTTTGAAGGGCAAGGCCGTGTTGTCCTTTATTCTTCAGGGGTGTGTGAAAGGGACCCAACCATTCCTTGAAATGGATTGGAAGCTGTTATTGAAGTAAATAATTAAGTAAGCAAGCAAGTTCGTTCTAATTATAACTAGCTCAAGTCAACACCCTGGCTGCAGCGTTTTAGGCTCACAAGAGATTCTGAAAGCTTTCCAAGGGCAGCTCCACATAGAGTGCATTACAGTAATCCAAATGGGATGTATCTAAAGAATGTGTTGCAATGGTGGACCAGACACCTCCAGGAATGGGGGGGGGGGAGCTGGTGTACTAGGTGGGCATCAGCAGACTTAGTTATGGGATTTATAATCAGAAATTACGGAGGACATTGAACTATCTTATGACTAAGCATTCCAGACTGCCACATGAAGCTACCAAACAACAACAACAACAACACAACACACACACCCCATTCAATACTGTCCTTGCTTAATCCATTCTGTCACACATGGGGCTCAAGAACTATATATCAACAGCAAAGTAAGGAGAGGGAAAAGAGAAAAACACATGAGAATTATGTTGAAGACGATTTTCTGACATTAATGAGGAGAAGATAATCATTGTCCTTTTCTAATACCTGGGGCCTGTGCTTCACATTGTGATCAATATAGCAGAAAATGAGATTTTCTTGATTACTCATTCAAGTGTAAAATAAGGCCTCTTACTAGTAAATTCAGAAGTTTTTTAAGTAACAGGATCACTTTTGTGCTCCTTTCATTTTTGATGTTATTGGGTAGTTTAGGGCTGTTTTACCCTAATCATTTTTTGGGGACAAAGTAAAATACCACTATTACTGTTGAACATTTTCTTGACGGAAAAATCCATTTCACAAATTAGATTCTGGGTGACATCGGCTGGTCGGCAACTTGACGCATGCCAGGCTCTATATTATCTGTCTGTCTGTCTGTCTGTCTGTCTGTCTGTCTGTCTGTCTGTCTGTCTGTCTGAAATAGTAATATGAGGAGAGAGGGACACACATATGATTTTTTAAAAAATCTGCTTAATTGTTTTAATGTTTCTATTGTGCATTTATTCACTGAGTCATTTTGGTTCTGCCTCTTCTGCAAAGCCCCGGGAAGAAGTACTGCTTTCCCCGGTCAAAGTCTGGGTGCACAGCAACAACAGGCTTTGCATCACGCAAGAAAAAAAATATTGTCATAAAAGAAGGATCATATGTTGTCATGGGTAGGGGCCATCCCCAAATAGTTTGCTGACTGAGGCAAAGCAAAAGGAAAGGAAAGGGTGCTGCTTACGTACTGCTTACGTACTGCCCCATAACACTTAACCTTACATAATTAAATGTAGCTTACATTTAATTATGCAGGCAACACATTTCCCCCCCCCATCTCCGTGAGCTGAGTACTCAGTTTACCGACCTCAGAAGGATGGAAGGCTGAGTCAACTTTGAGCTTGTTATCTGAGCCTATTGGGATCGAATTCAGGTTGTAAGCAGAGTCTTGACTGCAGTACTGCGGTTTAACCACTGTGCCATAAGTAAGGCTCCTCAATATCTTCTCACCACTCACCCAGATCAAGATTCAGAGAAGCTAAGGCCAGGCCAAGCACTGTGGCTTATGCAACAGAAGATCCTGAAAGCACTTCTCCCTAACCATGGTACTGTAGTAAAATAACGAATTAAATAACAAACTCTTTGTAGTCCTTCCATGACATCCAGGAGCAGCTGCTTAAGGTGGCCTCTTCCCTTTGCTTAATGGTAGGGCCGGCCCTGATCAATAGGGGTCCTCTGTCGAAAAGAGAGAACTATCAGATTTGTAGATGACACAAAATTGGGTGGAATAGCTAATACCTTGGTTGGACGTGGTTGCGCTGCAGATTAAACCACAGAAGCCTCTGTGCTGCAAGGTCAGAAGACCTGCAGTCGTAAGATCGAATGCGAGTAGATAAATAGGTACCACCATGGAGAGAAGGTAACAGCGGTCCACGTCTAGTCGCGCTGGCACATGACCACAGAAACTGTCTACGGACAAAACGCTGGCTCTATGGCTCGGAAACGGGGATGAGCACTGCCCCATAGAGTCAGACACAACTGGAGTAAATGCCAAGGAGAACCTTTACCTTTAGCTAATACCTTGGAAGACAGGAACAAAATTCAAAAATATCTTGATTGGGTTGAGAACTCACTTGAAACAATCAAAATGAAATTCAACAGGGATGTGCAAAGTTCTACACTGTGGGGGGGGGAACCAAATGCATACTTACAAGATGGGGTGGTGGTGGAGAGATACAAAATGCATCAGCCAGATTGCTGACTGGGGCTGTTTACAGAAATCACATAAACTCCCTGTTACACCAGCTCCACTGGATGCTGATCACTTACCAGGCACAATTTAAAGTACTGGGTTTAACCTATAAAGCCTGAAATGGCCTGGGTCCAAGCTATCTCAAAGACCACATCTCCCATTATGAGCTGGCTTCGTTGTTAAGATCATCAGGGGAGGCATGGGAGAAGGCTTTCTCTGTTGCTACTCCCAGACTTTGGAACTCCCTCCCACAAGGCTGGCTACATTTTTGCTATCCTTCCGCAAGCAGGCAGACTTTTCTCTTCAAGCAAGCCTTCCCTCAGTAACCAGCTAATGTGTGTGATTTTTAAATAGATCGTTATACATTATTGCTTTGATTGGGTTTTTAGTACTGCTTGTGTTTGCCATTTGTCAGAGTGACTTTTTTGTATACATATTGATCTTTGCCTCCTTATTCATTGTTCATAGTTTTAAATATTGTCTTTTAATTATGTTAACCAGGGTTGTATATTCATTGTTTTCAACTTTAAATATTGTCTTTCATTATTTGTAAGCTACCTTGGGTCCTTTTCCAGGGTATGTATGTATGTATGTACGTACGTACGTACAGTGGTGCCTCGCTTAACGAGCACACCGTTTAACGACGAATCCGCATAGTGACGCGTTTTTTGCGATCGCTAATGCGATCGCATTGCAATGTTTTAATAGGCAAAAGCATTTCACTTACTGATCTTCGCATTGCAATGTTTTGGGAACAGCTGATCGGCGGTTTCAAAATGGCCGCCGGGTGCAGAAAATGGCCACCCGCAACATTTTTGCACCCTGCCCTCGCTTACCAGGCGGCGAAAATGGCGGCCGGATGGAGGATTCCCCGCATAGTGGTGAGTTTTTCACCAATAGGAACGCATTAAACCAGGGGTTTTAAACTCAACTTACCTGGGGGCCACTGGAGGCAGAGTCTAGGTGAGGCTGGGCCGCATCAGATTTTCCGCCAAGCAGAGCAAGAGCCCGAGCAAGCTGCCCAGGAATTTCCTTAGCCGGTAGGCAGGTGGGCTGGCTGGCAGGCTGCAGTTCTGGATTGAGGGCGCAAGTGGTGCTGTCTTGGGAGAGAGCCAGCGAGCGAGGCAAGGCTTTTTTTTACTCTTGACAGCAGAGGATGTGTGGGCGCTTTGGGGGGGGCAGGCAAGGCGAGGGCCACAAACTATCATCTGGGGGGCCGCAAATGGCTCCCGGGCCGCATGTTTGAGACCCCTGCATTAAACGGAGTTTAATGCGTTCCTATGGGTTCCCCCCCACATAGCGACGAATCTGGATAGCGACGTTAATCCTGGAACGGATTAACATCGGTATGCGGGGCACCACTGTATGTATGTATGTATGTATGTATGTATGTATGTATGTATGTATGTATGTATGTATGTATGTATGTATGTATGTATGTATGCATGGATGGATGGATGGATGGATGGATGGATGGATGGATGGATGGATGGATGGATGGATGGATGGATGGATGGATGGATGGATGGATGGATGGACCTCAAGAAAACTATGTAAGCCAACTTTAATATTTAACAATCCTTCAAAACACAATGGAGCAATAAAAGGGTTTTCTTATGAACTAGAATGGGGTTCTCGAAGGTGTGGTCCCAAAGTCCTCCTGCCAGGTCTGTTCATTCATCTCTCCCTTTCCATTTCTCTCTCTCTCTCTCTCTCTATCTTAGCTCTCTCTTCTCTGATCTTTCTTCCCCACTCTCATGCCATTCCTTGTTTTTTCCTCCTACCCTGGGGTATCCTGTCTCCCACTTCTGTCTTCAGTTCTTATCTCTTTCATCTCATTCTGGAGCCCTTTTTGCCTGGGGATAGGCAGAGGCATTCTCAGATCCACCACCCCTGGCTCCTAGAGAAGGACCTTGGAATTGTTGTAGATCATTGCTGAATATCAGCCGCCTGTGTGATGGGACTGCAAAAAAGGCAAATCCTCTTTTAAGCTGCTTTAATAGAAGTATAGTCTCCAAATCCGGTGAGGTACTAATTCCCCTCTTTTCGGCACTGGTTGGGCCTCAGCACACTTTGAAAAGGATGGCAACAAACTGGAGCAAGTTCTGAGGAGGGCGAGAAGGATGATCAGGGGGCTGGAAACCAAGCTCTATAAGGAAAGACTCAAAGAACTGGACATGTTTAGTCTTCAGAAAAGAAGACTGAGTGGTAGTACTTTTCAAATACTTGGAAAGTAGTCATATAGAGAGGCAGGAACTGTTCTTGATCATTCCAGAGTGCAGGACACGCAACAAAGCGCTCAAGTTACAGGAAGCCAGATTTAGGTTAAACATCAGGAAAAACTTCTTAACTGTTAGAGCAGTGCAACAATGGAACTAATTACCTCTGGAAGTGGTGAGTGCTAAAACACTGAAAGCAGTCAAGAGAAAATTGGACAAACCTCTGCCAGATCTGCTTTGATTTGGATTCCTGCGTTGAGCAGGGGATTGGACTCGATGGCCTTATAGGACTTTTCTAACTTCATGATTCTATGGAGATGCAGGGAGCCATGGCTGTGCCCTCACCTATGGAGAAGAAGTGCAAGATATGAAGGAAGCTGAAGGAAGATCAGCCTAGGTCAGAGCAAATGCAGGTCAGTCTAGGAAACCAGAACTGGCCCTCCTCTTTCTGTCTTCCCATGTCCATGCATCGTCTTCGGTGGCAAGCAAATGGTTGCAGAACTCCACTTCTAGAACAAGAATGACACCAATAGAGGCAACATATTGTTGATGAATGATTGAAGAGTTATTTTGGGACGGACATGACTTTGTATAATTGAGTGCCAGTCCACACACTCCCAAAATTGAAAAGGAACTCTTTAATTAGTGATGCCATCTCTTTGTGCAAATAATGTTGCAGAGTTTTGAATTTTGGTTAAATTCCTCTAGCTGCACAACAGAAGTGCAGGGATTCACATAATAGAATTAGCTTCGAATTTCCCCTTTTTAACTCATTCTTTTTCTCATCCACTGGCACTTACAGTCTCAATAATTCACTCTGAGATATTAATACAAAGAAAGAATAAAATGTTTCATTACTTACAATAGAACAGATCAAACAGCAAACTGAAAAACATGGTTGACTGATTTTCAGCAACAGGCTTCAAAAGACTGATTGCTTCCAACAGACAAAAGGAAGAGAAAGGAAAAAAATATCTTTGCAGACAGGCATGGTAATTCTGAGCAATGTATTCGTGCAGTTTTTGCGGTGGTGGGGGTGGTGGCTGCTACTAGCAATGCATTGATATCACTAAATGCTGTGCCGCAGTGCCCAAAGTCCCGATGCCTTCACAAAGAAAATAAATCAACAGCAACATTCACGCATGCTGCTGAAATAATAAGGAATGAAGTGATACACAATCGGTGCGTTTTAAAACAACTTTCTGAGTGAGGAAGAAATAAACCAATTGCTGGAGAAAATGAATCAATGTTAGTTGTGCGTCGTGTGAACGTAAAATTTTGAAACCATCCAAATAAAGGTAAAAACAATGTAACAGGGGGGTTTGGGGCAAGAGTGATCATGCCCTGAGTTACACGCAGTCACCTCCAATACCCTGTGGATGCAGCCACTGTTTGTCTTCCTT
This sequence comes from Pogona vitticeps, assembly GCF_051106095.1. NCBI lineage: Eukaryota > Metazoa > Chordata > Lepidosauria > Squamata > Agamidae > Pogona > Pogona vitticeps. Next base: position 346,105,081 of record NC_135783.1, read on the forward strand.
CTGATTCCAACCCTTTCTGGGTCCCAGAATTACGGAAGGCAATCGGTCTGCGAAAATCAATTGCGTGACATTTTGCCCATGGAATAAAAGGCAATGTTAGATACAGTGAAGCATCGAGTACAAGCTAAGTAACGGTGGTCCAAAAATGATGCTGGTCTCCAACCCTCACGAATGCAAGCCAGCGTAGCCCTTGGGAGTTCTGAGAGGTCTGTTTCTGACAACAGAATAGTTTTCTCCAGAGCAAGATAAATCACAAGGATTTTGACACTGACCTTTTTTTCTTGAATTGACTCATTAACTCCTTTCCGTTGTCTGAGCAGAATTAAACATTTAAGGGATAGGGAAGATTATATAATTCAATCAATCAGCCTAGTGGATGTGACAAAAATCCATAATGTGCAATTCTGCAGACATCTTAATGCCGAATCTAAAATTCTACTTTCCGTGCTTGCCGTTTCAGTTGACCCGGGGACTCGAGGTCAATCTAAAGCCTAGAAAATGAACGTAGACACAGATTATTGTCTGATTATCACTTGAACCGGGGGAGGGAACCCTCTTGGTTTAAGGTTAGCGCTAACTTATGGTGTCTCATGCGCCACAATGTGAAGAAATTGGAAGCTAAGTCTGGTAGATGCTTTAACAAATGGCCAAGAATTATATTAAGAAATGTCACAAATGGTGCTTGCTTACGATGTATCTGCTGGGAAGATGGAGTGTCTGGGACCAACAAAGATACTGCATGTTGCTCTATGAAGCATCTGAGCCTCACTGTGTTGCTAGAGAAACGGTCCTAGGAGTTGACCTGCGCCTGTATACGATTCCAATTAATCCATGCTATTTCCCCCACCCCCAAATTCTGTCACATTTTCTACACACCCACAATAGCTATTTAGCCTTCTGGGCTCAATGACCATGATTAGCCCTGGATTTCTGAGAATCCCTCCCTGTCAACTTGGGATTTTTCCCCCTGTACTTCTGCAAACCTTGGGATTCCCTCACACCCATTGATGCCTACCTGTCAGGCATGGGTATGAAGGCATGTTACCTGCATAAGCATCAACCCCTGCAGAACCCAAATCCCTGTTATTGCAGCTTGATGTGACGCCAAGCAATGGCAACGTCCATCACATGGCATCTTCAGCTCAAAATTTTAGAGGGCTAGCATGGCATCGTGGTTGGCTCTTGTTTCTTGTTCCCACTGGGCATGAAACTCATTGGGAAGGCTTGGACTAGTTAACAAGTCTCATCCTGACCTACTTCACAAGGTTACTGCAAAGACTATGGGGAGAGAAGGAACAGGAAGAGGAACTATATACAGCCACTCTTTGCTCTGATGGAAAGGTAAACGACATGTAACAAACAAATAAAAAGATGTGGTATATTTCCCCTCTCACAGTTTTCAATCCAACCCTGGAATGACTTGATCAAGCAGATAAATGCTTGATACTCAGACAGCTACCAACTCTGGTGAATTATCAAATGATATATCCAGGAGACACGCACAGCACTGCTGCTGTTATGCCACCCTGAATGTATCTCTGCATCCACAAGTTTCAGAAAATACACAGGGTAACTCTGGTTGGTATTTAGAGGAAAGACTCAGGATACCAAGCAAAAACAGAGCTCTAGGTAGGGCTAAAATTCTGCCTAAAGCCCTGGAGAGCTGCTGCCAGTCAGAGCTGGTAACATTGGGGTAGGCAAGCAGGTCTGATTGAGTAAAAGGCACCTTCTGATGTTTCTG